>NC_091582.1:4743460-4755960 GCF_042767895.1 Penaeus vannamei
TTACAATAATATTAGCGTTGCTAGTACAAGTGATAACGATAATGATAATAATCATAATATCAATAATTATGATGATGATAATAATAATACTGATAATGACAATGGTAATAACAATAACAGTAATAATATAATTATCTCAGTCTCTCTTTATCATTATGTCTATACCTCCCCACCTCCCTCCCTCCCTTTCTTTCAACCTCCCACCCCTCTCTCCTTCACTCCTTCCCTTCTCTCCCTCAACCACGTCCTTCCCTCTCTCCCTCCTCCCCTCCCTCCTCCCTTCCTTTCTTTCTACCCCCCCCCCTTCTCCTCTTTCTATCTCACATGCGCCGAGTATGAAAACATCATGACGTCACAGATCGGTTGCGCGCAGGTACGAGAAGGCGAGAGTGGCAACAGACCCGCGAGTATTAGAACGGAACGGATAAAAAACCACCTTATTAACTCTGCGGTAGCGGTTTCGTACAGTTTTATGAGTCTGTGGATATGATCAAGGATCAGATATATGCAAGACGTTTTATATATATATGTCTTGCTCTATTTTCTTTAATTTCATTCGGAGTGGATACTTTCTAATGTTTATTTTCGTCGCGTTTTCTTTCACATTCCGTTTTCTGTGTATTTATTTGCGTTGTCTCGTTTTCTCTTTCTCTCACGTTATTTATTTTGTCTTTTAAAAGGATTGCACAAATAGTCAAAGTTATATAGAGTAATGATGATAACAAAAACAACAGTAATGCTAACAACACTAATAATGAACATAATGATGGTTATAAAACTAGTGAAAGAAGATCAATTGAGTTAAAAGTAAACAAAACGAAACTAATAGACAGAAATAGTAGCAAGAAACCGCAACATATATACCAAATAACAATCATGATAGCACAGTGAAGAATGCTGACAGCAATATGATAACAAAAATTATGTTTAACACGTAATTCATGAATATAGTGATAGTAATGATGATAACCACAATTACAAGCATAATGATTATGATAAGTACTACTGGAAGTGATAATAGTATCATTACTATCATTATTGATATTATCTTGATCATTGTTGTTGTTATCGTCATGATTTCATAAGTCCTATTATTATAAAGTAATAGTAATGATAATGATAATAATATTGAAAATACGAATGATAATGGTAATAATAGTTGTTATTGTTGCCATACTTATTATTATCATCATCATCATTATCATTATTATCATTATTGCTATTATTATTATTCTCACAATTAACATTATTATTATCATTATGTGATGATAATGATAACAACAGCCACGATAGTAATAATCATAATGATAAATCTTTATTATCATTATTGTCCACATAATCACTATACTATAATCATCATTATCATCATTATGACTGTCATTGTTATCATTATTATCATTAAAGTTATTATTAGTTAGTGCTATTACCACTGATACTGTCATTATTATTATCATTATTACTATTATCATCAATACCATTACTATGAGCGCCATTATTATTATGTTGTTTATTATTGTTCTGATTATAATGACAATTATCATTGATATTGTCATTATTATCATTATTGTTATCATTATCATTTTTGTCATTATCATTATCATTTTTATTATTATCATTATCATCATCGCTATTTATATCATTGTAATTATCATTATTTTGTTATCAGTATTATCATTCTTATTTTGTCATTATTATTGATATTGTTACCATTATCATTTCTATCAATATCATATTTTTTATTATCATTGTTATTATCATTATCATTATCATTATTATCATTGTTAGCATTATCATTATCACCATTATAATTAATATCAGTACTATCATTTCTTGCATTATTATTATAATTATCATTGTTCTAATTATTGCTATTATTACCATCATCATTATTACTACTACATTATCATTATTATTATTACTATGACATTTATTATCAATTTCATTATTATTATTATTATTATTGTTATTATTATTATTATTATTATTATTAGTAGTAGTAGTAGTAGTAGTAGTAGTATCATAATCATTATTATTATTATTGATATTATTATTATTATTATCATTATTATTATTATTATTATTATTGTTATTATTATTATTATTATTATCATTACTATCATTAACGTTATTGTACTTATTATCATTATTATCATTATCATCGTTATCATTATTGATACATACGCATATGATAACACAAATAATGAACAACACCAAATACTTAAACAATGATAATAACAAACACAATAAAAGAATAACAATAACAGCAAAAATCCGCCAACAGCAGGAACAGGAACAGCAGCAGCATCCTCATTCCCCAGCAACAGCCCCCCTCCGCCAGCACAAGCAGCAGACGGCAGGAACAGCAACAGCTCGACCCGCCATTGCCAGCCAACAACAGCAACAAGAACAGCAGCAGCATCCTCATTCCCGTGCAACAGCACCCGTTCAGAGGGCCTTCTCCTCCAGCAGCAGCACCAGAAACAGCGAAGGAACAGCAGCACCACCACCAGTAACAGCGAAGGAACAGCAGCAGCAGCATCCTCATTCCCCAACAACGGCAACCGTTCAGAGAGCCTCCTCCTCCAGCAGCAGTACCAGTAACAGCGAAGGAACAGCAACAGCAGCAGCATCTTCAACAGCACTTGTTCAGAGGGCCTCCTCCTCCAGCAGCAGCACCAGTAACAGCGAAGGAACAGCAACAGCAGCAGCATCTTCAACAGCACTTGTTCAGAGGGCCTCCTCCTCCAGCAGCAGCACCAGTAACAGCGAAGGAACAGCAACAGCAGCAGCATCTTCAACAGCACTTGTTCAGAGGGCCTCCTCCTCCAGCAGCAGCACCAGTAACAGCAAAGGAACAGCAACAGCAGCAGCATCTTCAACAGCACTTGTTCAGAGGGCCTCCTCCTCCAGCAGCAGCACCAGTAACAGCGAAGGAACAGCAACAGCAGCAGCATCTTCAACAGCACTTGTTCAGAGGGCCTCCTCCTCCAGCAGCAGCACCAGAAACAGCGAAAGAACAGCAGCAGCAGCAGCATCTTCATTCCCCTTCAACAGCACTTGTTCAGAGGGCCTCCTCCTCCAGCAGCAGCACCAGTAACAGCGAAGGAACAGCAACAGCAGCAGCATCTTCAACAGCACTTGTTCAGAGGGCCTCCTCCTCCAGCAGCAGCACCAGTAACAGCGAAGGAACAGCAACAGCAGCAGCATCTTCAACAGCACCGTTCAGAGAGCCTCCTCCTCCAGCAGCAGCACCAGAAACAGCGAAGGAACAGCAGCAGCAGCATCCTCATTCGCCAGCAACAGCACCCGTTCAGAGAGCCTCCTCCGCCAGCGCGAGCAACAGACGGCAGGAACAGCGACAAACAGCAACAGCTCGACCTGCCATTGCCATCCAAAGCTGTCATGAAAACCTCTCCCTTTCCTTCGCTCCACGCCCACCTCTCCCTTTCCTTCGCTCCACGCCCACTTGCACGTGCTAATGAGGCTGCCCCTCGAAGGTGCCAAGCCCTGTGACGGAAGACGAACCGCAGGAGTGCCACTGTGACGTCACGGGGCGGCGTCACGCTGTCTGTTACGGACTGTGCGTCACGACTTTCCCTCTCCGGATGAGATTAGTTTTTGTGGGGAAGTTTGGGGGTTTGAGCCACGGTGGGGGGAAGGGGGGGAGGGGGGAGGGGGAGAGAAGAAGGGGGGGGGGGGGCTGAAGTCTTTGCTCAGGTGTCTTCTTCCTATTCGTTCTCTTTTTTTTCTTTGTTTCTGCCTTTCATTCTGTCTTTCTCTGTCTCGTCCTCTCGCTCGCTTTCTGTCTCGTTTTCTTCTCTTTCTCTCGGCGTCTTGTTCTCTTTTTTCTCTCTTTCTCCTCTCTCTCTCTCTCTCTCTCTCTCTCTCTCTCTCTCTCTCTCTCTCTCTCTCTCTCTCTCTCTCTCTCTCTCTCTCTCTCTCTCTCTCTCTTATACTCTTTTTTTTTCTCTCTCTCTCTCATACTCTTTTTTTCTCTCTCTCTCACCCCCTTCTCTCTCTTTCTCTCTCTCTTTCTCTCTCTCTCTCTCTCTCTCTCTCTCTCTCTCTCTCTCTCTCTCTCTCTCTCTCTCTCTCTCTCTCTCTCTCTCTCTCTCTCTCTCTCTCTCTCTCATCTCTCTCATCTCTCTCTCTCTCATCTCTCATCTCTCCTCTCTCCTCTCTCCTCTCTCTTTCTCTCTTTCTCTCTTACTCTCTCTTAATCTCTCTCTCTCTCTCTCTCTCTCTTTCTTAGTTCGTGTGCATGTATGTGTGTGTGTGTGTGTTGTGTGTGTGTGTGTGTGTGTGTGTGTGTGTGTGTGTTTGTGTGTGTGTGTGTGTATGTCTGTGTATGTCTGTGTGTGTGTGCGTGTGTGTGCGTGTGTGTGTGTGTATCTGTTACACACACACATCCCCATCTCTCTCCAAACTTGATGAATTCTGCGAGCCTCCTGGACCAAAATATCTCCGTTTTACTTTCCCTTTCAAATCTGCGTCCTCCTAATCTTTCACTCCTTTATTTGCGTCTCTTTCTCTTTTACTATCTATCTATCTGTCTGTCCATCTATCTATTTGTCTATCTGTTTATCAGTCAATCCATGTATTAAGCTTTCTATCTGTCTGCCTACCTATTTATCAAAATATATCTATCTATCTATATGTCCATCTGTCTATCTGTTTATTAATCCACCCATCTATTAAGCTTTCTATCTGTCTGCCTACCTATCTATCAATCTATATCTGTCTATATGTTTATCTATTTATCAGTCCACCGATATATTAAGCTTTCTATCTGTATGTTTACCTATATATCAGTCTATATTTATCTGTCCATCTATCTATCGATCTGTCTGCCCATCTATCAATCTGACTATTTCCAATATCATTACTATCATAATTACTATTACCAGAAGTAGCACCAGTAGTACAGTAGATAAAAAATAATAATTAAAAAAAAAACATCAAAACAGCAATACCAGAATATTTCAAAGTTACCTTTCTTTTCTTTTCTTTTTCCTTTCCCCAGTCTTCCTCAATTGTCTTATTTTTTCTATCTATCTACTCCTCTAATCGCAGTGATGACAGCCCCGCAGACCTCCACAGCTCTGCAACGGGAGCTCTTTGAGTTGGTATAAAACGTACCTATTTCCTGTATGTTGCGTGCAATTGCAAAGGTATTTATCCTTCTCCCGGTTGGCAGAAGGAGGGCAGTTGCATGGAGGTTGCGTGAGTGATGAGTTCGCTCTCTATTTCTCTTTTTCTTTTTTTTTTCTCTCTCGCTCCCTCTCGCTCTCACTCTCTCTCTCTTTCTCTCTCTCTCGCTCGCTCTCGCTCGCTCTCGCTCTCACTCTCTCTCTCTCTCTCTCTCTCTCTCTCTCTCTCTCTCTCTCTCTCTCTCTCTCTCTCTCTATCTATCTATCTATCTATCTATCTCTCTCTCTCCCTCCCTCTCTCCCCCCCCTCTCTCTCTCTCTCTCTCTCTCTCCCCCTCTCTCTCTCTTTCTTTCTCCCTCTCTCTATCTATCTATCTCTTTATCTGTCTATATGCATGTATATACATATAGATAGATAGGTGGATAGATAGATAAAGGTAGATAAATAAATATTTGGATGGATAGAAAGACAGAGAGAGATACAGAGATAGTTATTAAGAGATGGATATAGAGAGATCTATGCAGGTAGACAGATAAATAGATGGAAAATATGAATATACAAGAGATGAGATGAAGAGATGGAGAATATGGGAGAGAGAAGAGAAGAGTGATGAAGAAAGGAAAAAAGCGAAGATTTTTTTAATGTATATTACAATAAAAGATATTTAAAAACAATATAAAGATTTAAAAATATCAAAACAATATTGAGATAAAGAATTTTAAAAAATGTATAGAGAAATAAAAAAAAGTCTCAAAATATCCATAAAAAAAGAAAGAAAGAACGAACGACAAAAAGAGAGAGAAAACAGCAGTGAAAGACGATCTAAAACTCAAACCGAAGAAAAATTTTAACCCCGCCACCTCCCTCTTCTCTCGGCGCGCCAAAAAAACCCGCAAATGAGCCCATTCGCCTGAGCACCGCCGGCCATTTAACCTAAAGTACCCAATTGCGGTTCTCAGCCTAAGAATAAGTCACACTCCGCACTCCAATTCTCTCTTAGCGGTTCGAGTACGCAATTTAGATGCTCTTTTGTCGCCTTTGCTCCCTAATGAGATTGAAAGGAAGGGTTAAGGGTTCGAAGTTAAAGTCAAAAGTTGGGGGTTCGGATGATTGATAGAGGCGGGAAAGCGGGAACGAGTGTATATTGATACATGGATAGGTAGATAGATGTGTGTATATGTATTTTTACTTGTTTGTTTGTGTGTGTGTGTGTGAGTGTGTGTGTGTGTGTGTGTGTGTGTGTGTGCGCGCGCGCGCGCGCGCGTGCGTGCGTGCGTGCGTGCGTGCGTGCGTGTGTGTGTGTGTGTGTGTGTGTGTGTGTGTGTGTGTGTGGCATACATATAGAGGGGAGAGGAGAGAGAGAGAAAGAAACACAGAGTCTGAGCTAGAGAGAATAAAAGATAAAATTAAACCCTTCCCTTTAACTCCCTGAATATACCCAGACGAAGCCACCCCCCTGACGTCAGTTCTCCTCCTGCTCCTGCCTGTTCACTTTTCCGTAGTAGCATTTCTGCCGTTCTCTAAACATCAGATGACAAAGAAAACGGATATAAATAATTATATTGGACCATACACTATCATAAACGGATGAATATTAGATTACAGTTACAGTGCGTAGGATCAGACTCTGGTGATTATAAGATTCCCTGCGTTATTTCTTATTTATTGCACTATATAAAACAATATACAATAAACACATTACCAAGTCAGAAGTGTAACATTCAACATAAAATGCACCCGCATCTCTTTATAGAAGATGTATTAGATGCATAACTAAAGAAAATGCGACATTGAACCTGTAAACCTCATTTATCTAAAAAGTATATGACTATTCATAGTGAGTGTGTTGCAGGGCTGAAGGTTTAAAGTCACTCTATGGGACTGTGGCTCTGCCTTTGGTGATGCCCAAGTGAAAGACCCAGCTGAAGTGACATCGGTTGAAATTTCCGCCGTGTTGGCGTTCGGTCTGCCACATCATATCAGTTCATACCAGGAGTGTTTCAGCAATTTTCATGTCTTATCTATTTGAGCATGGGAACATATATCAGTATTGTTGTGCATGAAAACAGCTATAGTCAAAAAAATAACAAAAATATGGCCTTCGGGAAAAGAAAAAATCCGTAGTAACGTCACCATCCGTTGGTCGTTTTTTGTTTCCGTTTAGCAGACGAGTCCATAGAATTCCAGCCCTACCTATACGACTATTTTCTCCCGGAGGTCTTAGTTGTTTGGAATTTCTTAGCCTTACCGTTTCCAGGATTCTCGCACTTCCTTTTCTAGGATCCGCGACCGCCCTCTCATTGCAGGATGTCTCCTAAGAGCTCCCAACGGCTCTTACCTACAGCAGATCATCTCAGGGGCGTCTTATAATACTGTACTAAGCTTCAGTACTAGGTCAGGTCAGTATATTAATAACAGTAATAGTACAAGTCGCAGCAGCAGTAGTAGTTATAGTCATACCCTATCTTTATGTATGATCCTGGTGTTTTCAAGTTTGTACCTGTGATTCTGGCAAGCGATACTAAGTTTTATCTGTTTGTTAACTATTTTTTCGGTGGATTTTCATTCCAGGGACGCCTGCCAAGACCAGAACCGTATGTGCGTGAGCATGTAACCAAGTTCTGACGACTACCAGCCTGTGCCTCACACTGCAAAGGGGCGAGTATGGTTTGCTTCTTGTCTCCTGTCTGAGCCGACAGTCAGCTAGCAGCAGTTGATGGAGAGGCCGGCGTCCTGATCTTTGTTCCATCTGTGACGTACCATCAACTGATCCAGATAACCTCTCATGTCAGGAGAATCTTTGAGTACTCAATGAGTGAGAGGAAATCTGCTGCATTATTACTCTCTCCCAAGAGGTACTTCTGCAACAGCACACTTTCCTTGAGTTCACAGTTTCTTGAGTTGCCAACGTTTGCTAGGGTCCTGTCGTCGGAGAGTTTGGTGAGATTGGGGCACCTGAGGAGAAAGTGTTTGCTTCTGGAAGTACCATACCAAGGGCTTCTCCTTCCACTGCAGGAGCGTGCTTCAGCGGTGGTGAGGTGGCGGTAGTCGCAGAGAGCGCGTCGCCACCGTTCTTTCCTGCAGAAGGACACGTCGGTAGAGAAGCAATTGCAGTACTGCTATTGATACACGAAACCAGTCCCTTCTTTGCCCTAGTCTGCAATGACGACTGCGGGACAGGTCTTATCATAAAACGCAAAGCCAATCGCTGGCAAGCTGGCATATAGTACCCTGGGTTTGGTGGAATTTGACACACTGCATCCCAGTGCATGTACTTTCCGACAAGCTTCTTCAGAAACTCCCTGAAAGTGTGCGTCATTCGGTCCATGACGAAGAATGAGGCAAGCTAGTTCTCAAGGTCATGCTAAGATCTGATATTAGAGACAGAGAGCTTGTCTGGCATGAGAGTCTCGACGGCCGCTAAGTGCTCGTCAGTGGTCTGGTAAGTTATTAAGCACCCTTGCTAAGAGGAAAGTCTATCTCCCTTCTGGCAAAATGGAATACCTCGAGTTTGAGGATGATGACCTTTGCGTATATATCCAAGAAGTCAAATACGTGTCTGAATACCTTCCACTGTGACTGGCTTGTGAGTGTACCATCCACACACTTACCTCTCGGGGATGTCTTGAACGGCATCATCGAAATGGCCTATATACGCATCCCAGTGACGCAGTGGCACATGAGATCTGGCAATACTTCAACCTCTTCCACTGCACCATAAAAGTGGTGGGGTAGCTGCTCTTTCAATATGCGTTCGAAACAGGCTGACTGTGGTGTGTTCCCCTTTGGTACAAACGATGAAGCACCCCTCTGTGGGTTATCTTGCAGTTACGGGCTCAGGGCTCGCTTGTTTGGTGCCTTCCTCCAGGTATGCTCTCACCTTGTCTTCTCAGTGTTTCGGCACCAACACTAGTGGGCAGCAGGCTTTGAGGAGTGCATTAGCAGTTAGGTGGATATGGCCAGGCCTACTTTCTATCATCTGTAATGGCTCCCTTGTGATGGTGAACAGTGTGGACGAAAAACGCTTCTATAACCATTCCCCATGCACTGTGCTCCTCTGGTAGTGGGAGGGGTATAGATGAGGACCTCGGCAGCAGCTGGCAGTGTGCGACTGCCACAAAACTCTAGCACCAACCCCAGCAACTGGTATGAATTTTCTTAAAGGAAATGAGCCTTTACTGGCAGTATTAGATCTGTCACATTCTAAAGACTGACCCGTTTCTGCAGCATTGTGGCCTGATGTAAACTGGACAGTAGAGAGGGCCCAAAATCATAAACTTTTGGCCCTGTATCAGTTGTGGCAGGTATGGAAAGTCAGGCCTCTCTTTACCAATGTTTAATGGTCACTTCCATAATGGATTGGCAGAAGAGAGTGTATACAATGGTCACAGTGCCCAAGATATCATGGGCGGCTGCCTGTCTGCTAGAATATCTTGCACTCCTCTTGAAATGATGCTGCCTTTGACAGCTGTGGCAGATAACTATCTAAACTATAAATTCTCACAGGGACGTGTGGGTTGTGCTTTGCCTTTTGTGAAGTGCCAGCTACACCAGCAGCCATCTGCCACACTTCCACCCAAGGTATTATTGGTACAGCAAATGATCCTAAGCTCATTAACAGTCTATGGAGTCATACATTTTGTAGACCTGACTTTTCAACATTTCGTCACTGCTTTCTTAGCAACATGCATTCTGCATTGTACAGTAGACATTTGAACAAGAAATTGGTCACCTTTTGAGCACACCTAACAAAATAATCACTTACAGACCTGTCTTGCTCTTACACATTGAAAATCTTTTATTATATTCATGGTTGAATATGTGAAGCCCCAGCTTAACAACAGCATCCAGGTCACATCCACTATCAATGCACCCTAATTATGAAGGGTGAATCTGGCGTCAACTGCTGTTGGAGTAATAGAGTAATGTGGTGCACTGCCTCCTGCAGCACCCACTTTCATAGATAAAGCCAGCATTCTGTACACCTTGATAACCTAAAGGCAATAGGACAACATTTCCAACTCAAATTTCTCGGGTGTAGCCTAAGGAGGCAACTATAGTTAATAGACTATGGAAGGTGGAATTTGTTTGAATTATTGATATAGCACTACTGTATAGCTGCAAGGGACTACTGGCTCTGGGTGTTGAGTAGATATACCAACAGGGTAGTACGATCTTGGAACTGCTGTTGGTCCTGCACTGCTAGAATATACAAGGTTTCAGGAAGGAGAGTGAAACAGAAATGGAATGGCATGCTTTTTTATTGTGCTCCTTCATTAACATCACCCAAAAAACTTCAGTTCAGGTGGCAAAAGGTTTCCCCATCAATTTAATATTTGCTAATCATCACCAGACATGAGAAGATGGATATATTGGATGTATTGCTATGATGTATGTAATTTAAGAAATGTATATATAATAATAATAATAAAATTTATTTAATGGCAAATTCATTAAAAAGCAGCAATACTCAAATATGAAAAATTACCCATATAAAACATTTAAGAGTGTTCATTTAATAAACTAATTTATAGCATTTTTTACTATATGAACATTAACTCTAAAAGGCATAGCAAGAGATAATCAGCTAATTTCAAGCCTTAAATCACATGCAAATTTTGAAAAAGAAAATGAAGTTGAAGAAAAAAAACATGAAGAAACACATTAACACATACAAACATACATCGAAACACAGTCACAATATGCAACAAATATTATAACAAATATTTCAGGGTAGGAACAACAGTACAATTGTAATGTTTGAAGGCACCTTTCATAATGGTTTCTAAGTAAATATAAACTTTTTAAAAATCCGAGCTACATCCCTATGATTGAATTTTCATATAAGTGATATTATCTTGAGTATTATGAGTTAAACAGATTAATAGACATAGATAAATACATGTGTAGACACAGCCATAGCTACAGGAGCATAAATAGGGATTTGTGGGCCCAGGAATTAGGTTTTATGAAAAAAATATATAAAACAAGACAATCTTATCTACTCTTTCGCACCAAAACAAATATTTCTTTTTATCTGTGCAATAATATTTGAGTTAGATTTTTTTTAAACATGTACTTCTTGCTGTTTAATATCATTATACTCTATATTCACAAGAGAACCCATTTTCTCTGTCTTAAGATTAAACAGTAATCCATTGGGCATTATTTCTAGGAAAATCATTTCAAAATTATTAAAAAACTATATACATAAATAATTTCCCATATTCATTTTCGTAACTTTCCAAATTTTTCTTTTACACTAGGCATCATTTGGGGGGCCGGAGATTGGTGAAAATGCCACCACATTCCCCCTGAGTTGTCACTGCATCGCTTAATATAGGACAGGTATAGATATATAGAGAATGTGATTATATATCAACATACACATTTACAAACAAATATAAGTCTATTAAGATATATAGTCTTGGTCACCTTCTGACAAAATTACTGATTAATAAAATTGTAACTTAACTCACTAGATGCCAATGGTAAGACTACATGCCATTTCTTCTGTAATTTTAGTTTATTAATTGTGTTTATATGGAAATGGCTCAGCAAGCACTTAGTTACCAATGTATTCAGTCATTAGTCCTACCTATCTCAAATAATTTCTCCTTTCCGTAATTCTTAGAATGATAAAATTGTATTAATTGTTAGTATTCTAATATCAAATTAATCATATAAATAATAAAATCAATAGATTAATAAAATTATAATAATTGATAATTTGTAGCTAAGTGCTATCTGTGTACAGAAAAAATAAAAACAAAGCAAAAATACTATGGATTGTAAGTCAATCCACAGCCAATGGGTTAAGAAAGGAATTAAACATCAAACATGCCACGCAATCTCCAGGCCTCTGGTGTAGAACTTCTTCCTTCTTTCGTATCATATGTTTTCTGGATCAGACAAATCATCTTCACTGAAAAAAGGCAAATGATAAGGAAATTTATTCTGCTTTTCCGTCTCCCCCTCTCTTCCTCTCCTTTCTTTCTTTCTTACTTTCTTCCTCTCTCATTCACTCAGTGACACTCTCTGTCTCTCTGTCTCTCTCTCTCTCTCTCTCGCTCTCTCTCTCTCTCTCTCTCTCTCTTTCTTTCTCTTTCTCTTTCTCTCTCTCTCTCTCTCTCACTCACTCACTCACTCACTCACTCACTCACTCACTCACTCACTCACTCACTCACTCACTCACTCACTCACTCACTCATTCATTCACTCACTCACTCACTCACTCACTCACTCACTCACTCACTCACTCACTCACTCACTCTCACTCTCACTCTCAAACTCTCTCATTCTCACTCTCTCATTCTCACTCTCATTATCACTCTCTCATTATCACTCTC
>NC_091582.1:4765960-4768460 GCF_042767895.1 Penaeus vannamei
GTTGCGGCTTTTCCCAGTGTTGGGGAGGGGAGGGAGAGGCGAGTCTCGTCCTTGGCTGGAGTGGGAGCTGGTTCAGAGGACCTGTACCCTCTCTCCTTCAGGGCTGCGACAGTATGGGTCGTTGTAGCCTCGTCGCCCCTGACTGCTCTCTCTCTGCTTCTATTCTTTTCACCAAAGCTTTTGCTACTGCTGTGACTACAACACTCGGCAAAAATATCACAACCGACATGAAAGGCAAGTGACCGATCCACCCTATTTTTGACACAAACACCAAAATGGTTCTGCACACAAGTCCTGGGACCGTGGGAACCCTGGGTTCTCTGGTCAGGGGAGCTGATTGAGGCGCCCTTTGAGGTGACCAGGACATGCCTGGTTGTGGTCTTCCCCTTTATCAAGTGGAAGGCTCGCAGGACTTGTAGAGGTGATGTAATTACGTTTAGATCATAAATGGCTGAATAACTAAAAGCCATCTTCACCCTTCTCTGCTATGCTCACTTTTCTCCCATCCGAGATCAATTTCATTTTCTGTTCCAAATTTCGGTTTGTCTGATCTTAGGGAACAATGATCAGATTGATACAAACACATACCTATAATACATACATACGTACCTGAACATATATAATCTATATGATGATAAATAAATAGTCTCAAATGCACAATTCATGGACTTTTTTCTATCTCATACGAGATTCAAAATTGTTATTCCAGATGCGCATAAAATGACATATGCTATAATTACCAGAAAGATCAACATGCTGGTGTATATCTTTTGGAAATGTAATTACCCTTTATTCACGGATAGAATCAAATAAACCATTCGTAATTTTTCTATTCCATATTTGAATTCAGTTGTTGTTTATGTGAGTTTCCCCTTTATCTGGTCGCTGCGGTTTTCTGTCTTTCCTGAACTTTCCCTCCAAATTGATGCTGGATAAATTTACTCGCCACATAACCTACGTCATGCATTATACTTTCTGATTCTGTTTCGTTTTCTAAGTTTCTTGCTGCAGGCATATTCCTTTCTTCCCCATCCTCACTGATACAGATTGTTTCAAGCTCACCATCATTATCAAAAACGCAAAATACCATTTAAATTTGAAAGATCCCTTGTTCTAGATCGTCTTCCTAACGTCTCTCGTTAATTTCTTTGTCTTTACATTCGTTTGTACTTTAGTCGGGAGTGTCTCTAGGGATATTTTCGTGATTTTCGGATTCTGTTTTATATCTGTAGTCCATTATCCCATCAGAGGCGGGAATTCCATGGTGGCACGGAGCGGCACTCCCCCCCCCTCTGGAATCTGATTGGCCACCCCGTCTTCCCCCCCCCCCGCAGTGGTCATTGACTCGTCATAATGTCAATTACTGCGTAAAGTTCTTTACTGATGCCTAAAAGGTGCCTAAAACTGATAATTGTACACTACACTCATGTTTACTGTGTAAAGCTGAGCACTACTGATGTATACTGAAGTATAAAATATTGTTACTGTTCTAATTGTCATTGTGAAAAATGTTCTTAGTCATTAAAACATAACTGCACAGAACTCTGAGATCTTTATTATATTTTTAAATTCTATCATTTTTATTTTATTTGTTTTATTATTATAATATTGTCGTTACATTGTAAGAATTTAAGTGGTTAAAACTAATTACTACACAGAAGAACACTGCTATGCTCACTGTACAGAGCTAGAAGCACCATCTGATTAACGGTACAGCAAACATCATAGTGTTCTGTGTGTTAGCCTACCACTTGGTTAAAGTACACCCAGCAGATTTAATGTGGCCAAGAAAAACAAGATGAGAACATAAACAATGTGTAACTGTACGATATGAATATTAAAATGGGGAGCCTTGATTCTTGTTGTTTTTGAGCGGTCCCCCCAGCTTTATTGTTGTTACCTCCTGTGCCCCCCCACACCAGAAAATTATCTGGACCCGCCCCTGCACACACATACACATACACATACACACACATTATCATGACTATCATTATCATCATCAACATCATCTCATTATTATCATTACTGTTATTATCATTTTTGTTATAATTTTCATTATTATCATTATTATTATTGTTAACCTCATATATAACATAGTTTACCCTATCAAATTTGTAGAAAACGGGCCACCATTCCTGGAGTTCATAGAAAATGTGTATCTTGTAGGACAATAACTATTATATTAATATTTATTTTTTTTATACATCAAGTAGACCAACAAGTAGCGCAGCACTTTCAAAGAACCCACGGAAAGTAAAGAAACAACAGAGACTAGGTGCCTTGAGTGTAATATCTGTATTAGAAATCATCATAAAAGCGCGTAACTCAAGAAGCAGAACACAGATGGCGTGGTCGTTTGGCTGCTGGTCGTGTTTTGTTCTTGTATGTCGTTTATTAGATTATCTAGTCTAAAGATAAAAATGAATCAAATAGTAAAAATATCTTGATTACTGCTATGACACATTAGGATTATGTAAACCACGAAATTTGTATAATTTGT
>NC_091582.1:4775960-4778460 GCF_042767895.1 Penaeus vannamei
GGAAGGAGGGATGGATGGAAAAGAGAGGGGGTGTGGGAAGGGGAGAGGCAGAGGGAGGGAGGGAGTGTGGGAAGTGGGAAGGGGGGATGAGAGGGAGTGTGGGAAGGGTGGAATGGGGATGGAGAGGGAGTGTGGGAAGGGGAGTAGGGGGGATGGAGTGGGAAGGGGCAGAGGGCAGAGGGAGGAACTGTGGGAAGGGTGGAATGGAGAGGGAGAGGGAGTGTGGGAAGGGGGAGTGAGAGGGAGGGAGTGTGGAAAGAGGGGAAGGGGAAGAGGGAGAGAGAGGGATTGTGGGGAAGGGGGAGAGAAAGGGAGATGGAGGGAGTGTGGGAAGGGGAAAGGGAGATGAAGTGTGGGAAAGGGGAGAGGGGTGAGGGAGGGGTTGTGGGAAGGGGGAGAGATGGAGGGAGTAAAGTCTTAGGCCATGCTTTGGAAGCGAGAGGTTGGAGGCCGAGGACGTTGAAAGGGAGGGAGAGAGAGAGAGGAGTAAGGAGTGAAGGAGAGAGAAGGAGAGGTAGGGGAGAGCAGGAGAGGGAAGGAGGGAGCAGGAGAGGGAGGGAGAGAGAAGAAGAGGGAGGGAGGAGAGCAGGAGAGGGAAGGAGGGAGCAGGAGAGGGAAGGAGGGAGCAGAAGAGGGAGGGAGGGAGCAGGAGAAGGAAGGAGGGAGCAGGAGAGGGAGGAGAGCAGGAGAGGGAGGGAGGGAGAAGAAGAGGGAGGGAGGGAGCAGAAGAAGAGGGAGGAAGGGAGCAGGAGAGGGAAGGAGGGAGAAGGAGAGGGAGGGAGAGAGAAGAAGAGGGAAGGAGGGAGCAGGAGAGGGAGGAGAGAGCATGAGAGGGAAGGAGGAGAGAAGAAGAGGGAAGGAGGGAGAGAGAAGAAGAGGGAGGGAGGGAGCAGGGAGAGGGAGGGAGAGAGCAGGAGAGGGAGGGAGGGAGCAGGAGAGGGAGGGAGAGAGAAGAAGAAGGAGGAAGGAGGAAACAGGAGAGGGAGGGAGAGAGAAGAAGAGGGAGGGAGAGAGAAGAAGAGGGAAGAAGGGAGCATGAGAGGGAGGGAGGGAGCAGGAGAGGGAAGGAGGGAGCAGGAGAGGGAGGGAGGAGAGAAGAGGGAGAGGGAGCAGGAGAGGGAAGGAGGGAGCAGGAGAGGCAGGGAGAGAGAAGAAGAGGGAGGGAGAGAGAACAAGAGGGAGAGAGGGAGCAGGAGAGGGAAGGAGGAAACTGGAGAGGGAGGGAGGGAGCAGGAGAGAGAGGGAGGGAGGGAGGGAGGGGAGGTCGGTTCCTGCATTGTGAATCGGTCGGGATCTGATATGCTTGTATGCTGATCTCCTTCGCTCGTTCGACCAAAGGAACTCGGTCTTGTCTCTTGTTTGGATCTGCCTCTCGTGCATTCGCCATTTTTTTCTTTCTCTCTTTCTTTCTTTCTTTCTTATCGTGTTTCTTTCTCTCGCTTTCTCCCTCTTACCGTTTATCTTCGCTCTCTTCGTGTTTTTCTCTTTGTGCCTTCCTTCACTCCCTCCCTCCCATTCACCCCTCTCCTTCTCCATGACCTCCCTCCTCTGCGCCTTCCCTCCCTCCCCTCCTTTCCCCTCCTTCCCCCTCCTCCCTCCTTCCTAAACCTGCTCCCTAACCCTCCTCCCCCCCGCCCAACCCCACGTTGCATTCAACCACTCCACGTTCCAGGCGAGTCCTTGACACGGCCTCCTCCTGCTCCTCCTCCTCCTCCTCCTTCTTCTCCGCTTCTTTCTCCTCCGCTTCTTTCTCCTACTCCTTCATCTCCGCTTCTTTCTTCTTCTCCTTCTTCTCCTTCTTCTCCGCTTCTTTCTCCTCCTCCTTCTTCTCCGCATCTTTCTTCTCTTCATCCTCCTTCTTCTCCGCTTCTTTCTCCTCCTCCTTCTTCTCCGCATATTTCTTCTCTTCCTCCTCCTTCTTCTCCGCTTCTTTCTCCTCCTCCTTCTTTTTTTTCCGTTCTTTCTCCCCCTCCTTCTTCACCGCTTCTTTCTCCTCCTCCCTCTTCTCCGCTTCTTTCTCCTCCTTCTTCTTCTCCGCTTCTTTCTTCTTCTTCTTCTTCCTCTTCCTCTTTCTTTCTCACCCTCGTCCTACCCCTCCCCTTTTGCCTCCTCATCGTTCTCCACCCTCCTCCTCCTCCTCCGCTTCTTTCTCCTCCTTCTCCTCCTTTACCATCCTCCTACTACTCCCACTCTTTCTCCGCTTTTCTTCTTCTTCTTTTTCTTCTCTTCTTCTTGTTCTTCTCATCATCATCAGCAGCAGCAGCATCTTTTCCTCCCCGTCCTCCACCTCCTCTTCCTCCTTTTCCTTCACCTCCTCCTCTTCCTTGTTCACTTCTCCCTCTTCCCCCTCACTCCACCTCCCCCCTTCTCCCCTTTCTCCTCCCCCTCGCACATACCCCCTTCTCGGCCTCTCTCTATCTCTTTCTTCCACTTCCTACCTTCTGCGTCTCTCATTCCCTTCGTTCGCTAAGCGGGCAAGGGCGGGCAAGGGGGTGGGGAG
>NC_091582.1:4783460-4788460 GCF_042767895.1 Penaeus vannamei
TTTACAAATGGGACTTTTTTATTCTATTTTTTGGTGGTTTGCAAAATATCCTCCTTCGTTTCCTCCTCCCTCCTCCTCCTCCCTTCCCTCTTATTCCCTTCCTCTCCTTCTCCTCCCTCCTCCTCACCATTATCATCATCATCTTCCTCCTCCTTCTCTTCCTCCCTCCCTCTCCTCCTCCTTTCTTCTTCTCCCTCCCTCCTCCTTCTCCTCCTTCTCCCTCTTCTTTGTTCCTCCCTCCCTCCTCCCTCCTCCTTCTCCCTCCCTCCCTCCTCCTCCTCCCTCCCTCTCCTTCCTCCTCCCTCCTTCTCCTCCCTCTTCCTCTTCTCCTCCCTCCCTCTAAAGCTCCTCCTAACACTTAACCTCCTCATCATCATCAATCTTAAAATTACAATTTCATCATCAATCTTACCTTCGTTCCTTTCGTCATTGCTTTTCGTTTCATTCAATATTGTTTATTATATCTTCGTTTTGCATCAATCAACATCAACCTCTTGGCTTACTCGCTGCATAACATACCGACCAATTCGCCAAATCGACCACATCTCGCCCGCAGACGTCGTGAGCAGCCGGGAGACCCCTTTGGACGACGCAACCCGAGGGGACATCAGACGCGCACGGGAACATCCGCCCTGGAGCCCTGGAGTTCTAGGACGAGAATCCTTGCCGGGAATCTGAGAATCTTTTCGTGGGATTTTCTTGCCTGGGGTTTATTCCCAAGCGAGTAAGAGGAATATCCTGTTGGGAAGCTTTATTAGTAATGCGGATTTTTTTTTTTTTATGTTCCCTTTTTTTTTTAAATGCCGTTTCTCGCTGTTTTTTTTTATGTTCTTTATTTAAATACTGTTTCTCTTACTGTTTTTTTCCTTTTTATTAGAGATTCCTATTAATTAGTTCTTTTTTAGATTCTGTTTCTCTTACTGTTTTAATGTTCATTTTTATTAGATACTGTTTCTCTTACTGTTTTTATTGTTCCCTTTTCAAATACTATTTATCTTACTGTTTTTAATGTTTCTTTCTTCAGATACTGTTTCTCTTACTGCTTTTAATGTTCCGTTTTATTAGAAACTTTCTCTTACTGCTTTTAATGTTCATTTTTTCAGATTCTGTTTCTCTTACTGTCTTTAATGTTTCTGTTTATTAAATACTGTTTCTTTTTGTTTGTTTTTTCTAGTATTCCTTTTTAAGATTCTGTTTATTTTTTAATGTTTCTTTCTATCGGATTCTGTTTCTCTTGCTGTTTTTTTAATGTCCCTTTCTTTAGATATGGTTACTCTTACCGGTTCTTTAAATACTGTTTTTCTTAGAGAATATATAAGGAAAGAGATACCCCTACAGGCCCGGGTGCGTCTCGTCTCGACCTCTACGTTTTAGCCTTGATGTATTGTGCAGTTTCTTGCCCCTTCTGCAAAATGGCGGCGACAACCTTCTTTTGTTATTCCCTTTTGCGACGCCAAGTTATTCGGCGCATTTTACGTTGTCTACATCACGCCCTCGCGCCTGCACGCACGCACGTACCGTATTGTTGGGCAGAATTCTATGGAAATCACAGACGCAGTACGTCGAAACTCAACGGTCTAAAACAAATGACTGTGCCGTTAGCCTGGCGGGAAAACATATTCCTTATCTGTCGCGTGCCTGTGTGTATATATATATATATATATATATATATATATATATATATATATATATATATATATATATATATATATATGTATATATGTATATATATATATATATATATATATATATATATATATATTGTGTGTGTGTGTGTTTGTGTGTGTGTGTTTGTGTGTGTGTGTGTGTGTGTGTGTATGTGTGTGTGTGTGTGCGTGTGTGTGTGTGCGTGTGTGTGTGTGTGTGTGTGTGTGTGTGTGTGTGTGTGTGTGCATATGCATACACACACACATATATATATATACATATTTGAACTTGTAGCAGATGGATGAAATGAAAGTGCACTCGTGTGGATGTTAAGTCAAGTTCGCCAGTGAAAGGAAAAGAACATAAAAGTAAGAACAAATACAAAAAGCAGACAACAGCTTTGTCACACATTTGCGAGGGAAAGATGGCGTGTTCGGATAAATCAGGTTTGTCAGCCGACATTCTGGCAATGGACAATTTGCTCATCCTTGCACTGATTTCAGACTTCACTTTCAAAAAAGCGCAAAATATATATGTATGTGAGGATGAATGTGTCAAGCCTGGAGGTTTACCAGCCCGTGTGTGGCATGTCGCTCTGTCTGGACGACCGTAGCCTGTATGTACGTAGTTCTTGGATGAAGCCACGGGGGGGGGGGGGGGGGGGAGTCACGTGGAAGAGCTCTTACTCGCGATTCGAGTATTTCAGGCACGCGTCTCCGGGTGAAAAAAGAACCCGTTTACTCGCATCACTGGGACGAGGAGAATTGTCTAAATAACTCTCGCCTCTGGGAAAAAAAACTCGCTTACTCGTGCCTCTGGAATAAAAACCTTCCTTATTCACGGCCTTTATTGAGTGCAGACATGAAACCATTCATTTACTCGTGTTTTTGGAAGATCTCTTATTTGCGTCTTACGAAGAGCCTCTGGAAGAACATGTATAGTTTCATTTCCGGAAAGAACTCATCGATTTACTCTCCTGGGAAGAAAGGAAAATAACAGCGATAAACTCCCGAGGCCGACGACGCCCCCCTAAGGACGCCAAGAATACGTAGACACGCCCTCAGGGACTTAAGACTCCGCGACCGAACTCACGCCGAAGGGACCCCTCGAGTGTGACCCCGTCGACGTGAACTCTCAAACCGCCTGGATTTCGCGTGGACAGACAGACAGCGATCCGAGGAAGAGAGATCGAGCCATGTGTGCAGGTCTGACACGCCTCTGGAATTCCTTAACTAACTAGTATGATGTCAGAGAACCCGCGGCGGCCGAACCTGTTGTACCCGAACCATGACGCGGACAACAATTTCACGAGATAAATTCGGTTCAAAAGTTCGACTTGTATGTGGATTGAATTACGTGTATTGCCGTATTGTGCAATTTATTTCCTTGGGGCTGAGGACGAAATTTATTTTCTTGAGAATGACTTGGAATCTATAAAGGTTTCTTAAAAGACGGCTTGTAGATTTTACTCGCGTAAATTAAAGAATTTGATTGTTTTGTGTTCTTACTTTGACATAGTAAGACATCAAAAGAATGAGAGAGAGAGAACGATAGATAGATGGATAGACAGATAGATAGAGACAGACAGACAGAGGAAGTATGTGTGTAAGTGAGAGAGTTAGTGACGCACAGACAGAGACTGAGAGTGAAACGAGATGAGGGAAGAAGAGGGAGACAACAAATGAGAGAAAAAAAAAGAAAGGAAGCACAGAAGGAGAAAGAGAGAGCAGCCAAGAGACGCCCAAAGACGAAAGCGAAGTGGAAGGGACAAGCAGCTCCGGAAGCCACGGGACCCGAGCGAACCCACGGGCGCCGCGTCATGGAGGAGGAGGAGGAGGTGGTGGTGGTGGTGGTTGCCGGGAATTGATCAAGCGGCGACATTTACCCAAGCACGCCCGGCCGCCCCTCTGTTTACCGGCGGCGGATGTGAAGCCCAGTGCCAAGGGGGGAGAGGGGGGAGGGGGGGGAGGAAAAGCCATGGGGGGTCGCGGCGACGCTTCTCCGGCCCGGATCTCGTTTGGGCGACGCTGACGCAGCGGGGCCGAGGAAGAGCGGGGGGAGGGATATGTGTCGATATTTATAGTTATTTACGTATGTGTATGTACACACACACACACACACACACACACACACACACACACACACACACACACACACATATATATATATATATATATATATATATATGTGTGTGTGTGTGTGTGTGTGTGTGTGTGTATAGCATTTTTGCATGTGTTTACATATTCATGTATTCATAAATGCATGTACTCGACAGACTGACAAATAGATATTCATAAAAGGCTATATAATAACATAACATACAAACTCTGTCTGTCTCTCTCTCTCTCTCTCTCTCTCTCTCTCTCTCTCTCTCTCTCTCTCTCTCTCTCTCTCTCTCTCTCTCTCTTCCGGTAAGAATCAATAATGATATGTCATCAAAACAACAAGTACCTTTTGGTGTTCCGCAAGAATCTATTTTAGGTCCACTCCTATTTACAATTTTCATAAATGATTTATCAACCATATCCCATAACTGCCTTCTAGTGCAGTACGCCGTTGATTCACAATTTCAGTAAACAACTTAAATGCATAAACAACACTCAACATACTCTTATACAAGCAAAATTATACTTTGACACTAATGGCTTTAAAAAAATCCCAATACAAAGTGTATATTCACAGGTAATTGGCAGCACAGCAAAATTCCCAATGACACAACCATAGAATTTGAAGGCTGCTCTATCAAACCGAATACTTCAGTGAATAGTCTAGGTACACTCAGACAGATTCATGACATTTGAACCACACGTTGACAAAATACACAGGAAAGTAATAGGCACTCTGGTATATCTTCATCACATAAATCAAATCACAACTGAAACGAGAATCATGGTTGTGCAAACTCTAGCTCTAAACATAATTAACTATTGTTCAAATATTTGGGGTTCGACTAACAAAACCCAGATGCAAAAATTACAAAAAATTACAAATCTTTGCTGCAAGAGTTGGATTAGGTAATGTCAGTAAACTTGATCACATCACCAATAAATCCAAAAATCAAAAGGGTTAAAAGTCCAATCTAATTACAATTATGATACAGGTGTATTACTTTACAAATTCATTCATGGGGATTATCCGCAATGGTTAATGCCCTTGAAAACTGTAGGGAACAAGTGTCCAAACACGTCAAGTAAATTAAAAGAAATTAAAAGAATAACACTTAGATAATCAACTGTAAATATGGTAAATATGAAATTAAAAAAAAAAAAAAAAGTCATTGTAACGTGGAATAAAGTGTTTTGACTTTTGATTTTGACTCTCTCTCTCTTTCCCTCTCTCTTTCTTTATTTCTC
>NC_091582.1:4798460-4803886 GCF_042767895.1 Penaeus vannamei
TCTCTCTCTCTCTCTCTCTTTCTCTCTTTCTCTGCCTATCTATCTATCTATCTATCTGTCTATCTCTATCTCTCTCTCTCCTCTCTCTCTCTACTCTCTCTCTCACTCTCTCTCTCTCTCATCTCTCTCTCTCTCTCTCTCTCTTCTCTCTCTCTCTCTCTTCTCTCCACTCTCTCTCTCTCTCCTCTCTTTCTCTCTCTCTCTCTTCTCTGGTTATCATAATTTATATCATTATTATTATCATCATCATTATTATTATTGTTGTTATCATTATTACAATTCTTTTTACTTTTGTTATTATTATCATTATTATCGTTATTATCGTTATCATTATTATCATCATTAATGTTATTATCATTATTATCATTATCATTATTATCATTATTATTATTATTATTTCTATTATTATCATCATTTTCATTATTACAATTATTACTATTGTCATTATCATTATCATTATTGTAATTATTACTATTATTATTATTATCATTATTATCATCATCATCATTATTATCAATATTATTATTATTATTATTATCATTATTGTTATTATCATCATTATCAGCATCATTGATATCATTACCATTATCATCATCATCATAGTTATTACTGTTATCATTAATATCATCATCACCATTACTAATATCATTACCATCATCATAACCATCATTATTCTATTATCATCATTATTATTATTATCATCACTGTCATTATTATTATCATTATCATCACTATCATTATTACTATCATTATCATCACTATCATTATCATTATAATCATTATCATTATTGTTATCATTATTATTATTATTATCTATATATTTATCTTTCTTTCACTTTTCTTCTTATTTCTCTTTTCTTCTTTTTCCCTCCCTCACTCCTTCCTTCCCCTCCCCTTCCCACACCCCTCCTCTCCCCTCTTTCTCCTATTTACCTCCTCCTTTTCTGTCTTCTCCCTTTTACTCCCTTCTTCATTTCCTTTACTTCCCTCTCTTTTTATTTCTCCCCCCTCTGTCTCTCTCTCTCTGTTCTTGTCTCTCTCCTTCCCTCCCTTTTTTCCCCCCTTTAATTCTCTTTCTTTTTCTTTCTCTCTTCTCTCTTCTTTCTGTCTCTCTCTGTTCTTACCTCTCCCTTTTCCCTCTTTCCTTCCCTCCCCCTTTTTTTCCTATCTTTTGCCTCTCCTTTTCTATTTTCTTTCTCTCTTGTCTCTCCTTTCTACTGCCTCTGCTCTTATGTTTCTCATCCCTTCCTTCCCTCCTTTTTTTCTTTTGCTTCGTTTCCTTTTCCTCCCTTTCTTTCTTCTATCTCTGTTATTATCTCTCCCTTCCCTTCCTTCCCTCCCTTTTTCTTTCGTTTCCTTTTACCTCCCTTTCTTTTTCTCTTCTCTCTCTCTTCCTCTTTCTCTGTTATCTTTCTTCTCTCTCTCTTATCTCTCTGTTCCCTTCCTTTTTTCTTCGTTTCCTTTTACCTCCCTTTCTTTCCCTCTTCATTCTCCTTCTTTTCTTCTCTCTCTGTTATATTTCTTCTCTCTCTCTTATCTCTCTCTTCCTTTCCTTTTTTCTTCGTTTCCTTTACTTCCCTTTCTTTTTCTTTTTCTCTTTGTTCTTATCTCTCTCTTCTCTTCCTTCCCTCCCTTTATTTCTTCGTTTCCTTTACCTCCCTTTCTTTCCCTCTTCTCTCTATGTTATCTTTCTTCTCTCTCTTCCTTTCCTTTTTTCTTCGTTTCCTTTACTTCCCTTTCTTTTTCTTTCTCTCTCTGTTCTTATCTCTCTCTTCTCTTCCTTCCCTCCCTTTATTTCTTCGTTTCCTTTACCTCCCTTTCTTTCCCTCTTCTCTCTCTGTTATCTTTCTTCTCTCTCTTATCTCTCTCTTCCCTTCTATATTTCTTCGTTTCCTTTACCTCCCTTTCTTTTTCTCTTCTCTCTCCCTTCCTCTCTCTCTGTTCTTTCTTCTCTCTCTCTTCCCTTCTATATTTCTTCGTTTCCTTTACCTCCCTTTCTTTCTCTCTTCTTCCTTTCTCTCACTCCCTTATCCTTTCTCTTCTCACTCTTTAAGGAGAAACTCATGAATACCGCCCGCGACCTTGTGAATGACGCCCAATTATGCCGTGGGCGTGGTAGAGGACGGAGGAGAAGGCGTGGAAGAAGAGAGACTAAAAAGGGGAAAACATAATAAATGATAATGAGAGAGAAAGAGAGAGAGGGGGGGGAGGGCATGAGGGGAGGGAGGGAGGGGGGAGAGGGTGGGAGGGGGGAGGGGGAGGGGGGGGGAGGGAGGAGAGAGAGGGGGAAAGGGGGGAGGGGGGGGAAGGGGGAGGGAGGGGGGGGAGGGAGGGAGGGAGGGTGGGGAGGGAGGGAGGGAGGGTGGGAGAGAGAGAGAGAGAGAGAGTGAGAGAGAGAGAGAGAGAGAGAGAGAGAGAGAGAGAAGAGAGAGAGAGAGAGAGAGAGAGAGAGAGAGAGAGAGTGAGAGAGAGAGAGAGAGAGAAAGAAAGAGAGAGAGAGAGTGAAAGGGAAGAAAAGAAAGAGAAAAGAGAGAAGAGAGCCAGCAAAGACGAAGAAGAAGAAAAAGAGAAAAATGAGGATGAGGAAGGATAATTAAGAATAATGAGAGCGCTTTCTCTCTGCAACCATGAATTTACGTAAATATATATACTAGAACAACAAACACAATGAAAACAGGGAAGTAAGACGAAAATAGAGAGAGAAACAAGCAGATAAACACACTGACGAAAGTAGAAGGAAAATGCTAAACACCCCTCACCCCCCACCCCACCCCTCACAACTCCCTCACCTCCTCACCCCCTTCCATCACCCCCCTCTCACCCCTCACCCTCACCCCTCACCCTCTATCCACCCCCTCAACCCTCACCCCCTGCCCCTCTCACCCTCACCCCCCCTCACCCTCACCTCACCCCCCCTCACCCCTCACCCCCCCTCACCCCTTACCCCCCTCACCCATCACCCACCTCACCCCTCACCCCCTCTCACCCCCCCCCCAAAAAGGCTAAAGATCGAATAAGAAGGAAACTGCACAAGAAGGCGCCTCGTGTCGTCTCAGAAGGTGACAGGGAGGTGAAGGAACACACACACGCTGACAAAAGGAAAGCCTTCACTTGACTCCCTTCGTTGCCGAGACAATGAGGTACTCTGTGTGGGTGTCTGGGTGGGTGTGGGCGGGGGGGGGGGGGGGTAAATGTGTGTGTGGGTGGGTATGGGTATATTTGTGTGTGGGGGATGAGTGTGTGTGTGTGTGTGTGTGTGTGTGTGTGTGTGTGTGCGGGAGGGTAAATGTGTGTGTGTGGGTATAATTGTGGGTGGGGGGGGGGGTGAGTGGGTGTGGATGGGTGTGTGTGTGTGGGGGGGTGGGCGGGGGGGTGGTAAATGTTTGTGTGTGGGGGGGGGGGGGGGCGTGTGTGTGTGTGGGGGCTGAGTGGGTGTGGGTGGGTGGGTGGGTGCTTGTGTTTGTGTGTGTGTGTGTGTGCGTGGGTGGGTGTGGGGGTGGCGTGTGTGTGGGGGGGGGGGTGAGTGGGTGTGGGTGGGTGGGTGGGTGCTTGTGTTTGTGTGTGTGTGTGTGTGCGTGGGCGTGTGGGTGGGGGTGTGGATGTGTGTGTGTGTCCTTTACTGCACTAGTAGCAGTGGTAGGGGTGGTGGTAGCGGTAGCAGCATAGCAGTAGTAACAGAAGTAGTGACAGAAGCAGTAGTAGTAGTAGGAGGAGGTGGAATAGTAGTAGTAGTAGTGTTAGCAGGACTAGAAGTAGTAGAAGTGCTAACAGTAGTAGTAATAGTAGTAGTAGTAGTAACAATAGTAGTAGTAGTGGTAGTAGTAGTAGTAACAATAGTAGTAGTAGTAGTAGTAGTAGTAGTAATAGTAGTAATAGTAGTAGTAGTAGTAGTAGTAACAATAGTAGTATTAGTAGTAATAGTATTAACAATAGTAGTATTAGTAGTAGTAGTAGTAGTGGTAGTAGTATCTGCAGTGGTTGCAGCAACAGCAGCAGTAGTAGTAGTAACAGCAGTAGCAGTACTAGTATCATAAGTAGGTGGTGGCAGCAGCGCCCGCGCCAAGAGAAGGAAAACAAACCATTAGAAGCGAGTACTCAACGACACCCACGTGCAATTAATCAGCCTATTCACGCCCATAAGGATGCAAAAGCCGACTGCACGGGCGCCCATAACTCACGCATGAACAGACGATCACAGCTCAATCAGTGACATCATGACCTCTGACGTCACAGCATTGACGTCATCAGTCACGTGATTCTGGCTAGACTCGCGGGCGGTTTGAAGTGGATGCTGGCGACGTGTAGGGAGGGGAAGGGGGAGGGGGGTATGGAGGGGGTACTTACATGTGTCTGGTTGATATAGGTTGGTGTTCTGTGTGCGCGTGTGTGTGTGCGTATGTGTGTGTGTGTTTGTTTGTTTGTCCGGGGGATAGAGGTGGATGGGGTGGGAGGAAATGAGGATGAAAGAGAGGAAGGGGAGAGAGGAGGTAGAAAGGGAAGGGAGGAAAGGAGGGGGAAAGAGAAGGGTGGAAAGGAGGATTGAAGGAAAGTGGGGAAGGAGGATGAAAAGAGAGGGAGGAAAGGATGAGAAAAAGGGGAGGGGAGAAAGGAGGAGGAAAGAGAGGAAGAAGTGAAAGAGGAATAAATAGAAGGGAGGAAGAAGGGAGGTTAAAGGAGGATGAAATAGAGAAAGAGAGAAGAAGAGGATGGAAATTAATAGAGGGAGGAAAGGGAGACGAAAGAGGAAGAAAGGGGAGAGATGAAAAGAGAATGAAAGGAGAGAAAAGGAAGAGGAAAGGGAGGAAGAAAGGAGAATGAAAGAGGAGGGAGGGAAGGGAAGAGAGGAAAGGAGGAAGGAAGGGAAGGGTGAAGGAAGAGGACAAGTGAGGGAGGAGAGAAGAAGGAAAGGGGAAGGAAGAAAGGAAGATGAAAGAGGAAGTAGGAAAGAGGGATGAAAGACAGAAAGGAAGGAAAGGATGATGAAAAGGGAAGCAGAAAGAAAGAGAGAGACGGAGAGAGATGATTGAAGGTAAAGAAAGAGAGTGATAAAGAAGCAAACGAAGGAAACAGAAGATAGGCGAGGAAATAACAGCCGACGAAGGAGAGAAAGAGAGATAGAGAGCAAATTAGATCAACAATAGGTGGAGGGAGAGAGATGAAAAGATAAATAACAGGGGAGGAGACAGCCTGGAAGAAAGGGGAACAAGAGAGAGATTGAAAGAGGGAGATGGATAATTTGATAAAGAGAAGGATAGGACGAGGAAATTACTCATCAACACACCCAGTAGTATACATAAACACACGCTCTCACGCGGGCATACGTACACACAAACGTACACACGCTCACACACGCAGATAGACACACATTCACTCACACATACACGCACACACACGCACACAAACACACACACATACACACACACAGA
>NC_091582.1:4816886-4821886 GCF_042767895.1 Penaeus vannamei
AGATAAAAGATAATAAACGATAAACCAAGATACTGTAAGAGATAAAAGATAAACAAAGATACTATAAAAAGATAAAAGACAGACAAAGATACCATTAAAGATAAACAAAGATAAAAGAGATAAAGATTAAAAGTATAAACAAAAATAAAGATTAAAAGATAAACTAAGATAAAAGAGATAAAGATAAACAAAAAAGAGATAAAGATTAAAAAAATACTATAAAAGACAAACAAAGATAAAAGAGACAAAGATTAAAAGACAAACAAAGATAAAAGAGACAAAGATTAAAAGACAAACAAAGATAAAAGAGATAAAGATTAAAAGACAAACAAAGATAAAAGAGATAAAGATTTTAAAAATACCATCAAAGACAAAGACAAAATAGATACAGATAAAAAGACCAAACAACCAAAGCAACCACCCAGCTGGCCGCCATCGCGTCGCCTCGTAATCCCAGGCTTCTGCGAACCTTCTCCCTTTAACAGCATCGCAAGTTCCGCGTGTGATGCGACAAGTCCATATCCTGTCGTAGGAACTCGACAGGAATTGATGGCAGAGGACTGGCAGGGTCGCAGGACTTCCCCCAGCCCTACCTGCCTCCCTGTCTCCCTCCCCCCTCCATCCCTCTTCTCCTGGGTCTCCCTATCTCCCTTTCTCCCCCTCCCTCTCCCCCAGCCCTACCTGCCTCCCTGTCTCCCTGCCCCCTCCATCCCTCTTCTCGTGGGACTCCCTATCTCTCTCCCCCCCCCCTCATGGGACTCCCTCTCCCCCCCCCCTACCTGCCTCCCTGTCTCCCTCCCCCCTCCATCCCTCTTCTCGTGGGACTCCCTATCTCCCTCTCTCCCCCTCTCATGGGACTCCCTCTCCCCCCCCCCTACCTGCCTCCCTGTCTCCCTCCCCCCTCCATCCCTCTTCTGGTGGGACTCCCTATCTCTCTCCCCCCCCCCTCTCATGGGACTCCCTCTCCCCCCCCCCTACCTGCCTCCCTGTCTCCCTCCCCCTCCATCCCTCTTCTCGTGGGACTCCCTATCTCTCTCACCCCCCTCTCATGGGACTCCCTCTCCCCCCCCCTACCTGCCTCCCTGTCTCCCTCCCCCTCCATCCCTCTTCTCGTGGGCCTCCCTATCTCTCTCACCCCCCTGTCATGGGACTCCCTCTCCCCCCCCCCTACCTGCCTCCCTGTCTCCCTCCCCCTCCATCCCTCTTCTCGTGGGACTCCCTATCTCTCTCCCCCCTCCCTCTCATGGGACTCCCTCTCCCCCCCCCTACTTGCCTCCCTGTCTCCCTCCCCCCTCCATCCCTCTTCTCGTGGGACTCCCTATCTCTCTCTCCCTCTCCCCCCCCCTCTCATGGGACTCCCTCCCTCCCCCCCCTACCTGCCTCCCTGTCTCCCTCCCCCTCCATCCCTCTTCTCGTGGGACTCCCTATCTCCCTTTCTCCCCCTCTCATGGGACTCCCTCCCCCCCCCTACCTGCCTCCCTGTCTCCCTCCCCCCTCCATCCCTCTTCTCGTGGGCCTCCCTATCTCTCTCCCCCCCTCTCATGGGACTCCCTCCCCCCCCCCCTACCTGCCTCCCTGTCTCCCTCCCCCTCCATCCCTCTTCTCCTGGGACTCCCTATATCCCTTTCTCCCCCTCTCATGGGACTCCCTCTCCCCCCCCTACCTGCCTCCCTGTCTCCCTCCCCCCTCCATCCCTCTTCTCGTGGGCCTCCCTATCTCTCTCCCCCCCTCTCATGGGACTCCCTCCCCCCCCCCTACCTGCCTCCCTGTCTCCCTCCCCCTCCATCCCTCTTCTCGTGGGACTCCCTATCTCTCTCCCCCCCTCTCATGGGACTCCCTCTCCCCCCCCTACCTGCCTCCCTGTCTCCCTCCCCCCCCCCTACCTGCCTCCCTGTCTCCCTCCCCCCTCCATCCTTCTTCTCGTGGGCCTCCCTATCTCTCTCACCCCCCTCTCATGGGACTCCCTCTCCCCCCCCCCTACCTGCCTCCCTGTCTCCCTCCCCCTCCATCCCTCTTCTCGTGGGACTCCCTATCTTCCCTCTCTCTCCCCCCTCTCTCATGGGACTCCCTCCCCCCCCCTACCTGCCTCCCTGTCTCCCTCCCCCTCCATCCCTCTTCTCGTGGGACTCCCTATCTCCCTTTCTCCCCCTCTCATGGGACTCCCTCTCCCCCCCCCTACCTGCCTCCCTGTCTCCCTCCCCCCTCCATCCCTCTTCTCGTGGGACTCCCTATATCCCTTTCTCCCCCTCTCATGGGACTCCCTCTCCCCCCCCTACCTGCCTCCCTGTCTCCCTCCCCCCTCCATCCCTCTTCTCGTGGGACTCCCTATCACTCTCACCCTCCCTAGGACTCCCTATATCCCCCTCCCCCCCTCTCCCCTTATAGGACACTCTATCTCCCTCCCCCTCTCATGGGACTCCCTCTCCCCCCTTCATGGGACTCCCTTTCTCCCTCACCCTCCCCAGGACTCCCCCAGCCTACCTCCCTGTCTCCCTCTACCCTCTACCTTCACTGGACTCCCCCTCGTACCCTTTCCCCATCCTAACCCCCATCTACCCTAGTAGGACTAATACGGCGATAGGACTTCCCCAGCCCCCCCTCCCCCACCCACCGTCCCCTCCCCCTCCCCCTACCCCAAGCCCCACCCCCTACCCTTAGCCCCTCCCCCTGCCCTTAGCCCCTCCCCCTACCATAAGCCTGTGAATCACTACCCATCGGCCTTGGCTTCGTCGCCTTGATGCTGCGCCAGAGAGGATCCAGTCGCGCTCTCAGGGGTTCGGATCCGCTAAATGAAGGGGTCGAGACGAGTTTTCGTTGAGAGGGTGTTGAAGGAGAGAGAGAAAGGGGGAGGGGGTGGAGGGGAGGGAGGGAGGGGGAGGAGAGGGAGGGAGGGTGGGATGGGGAGGGAGGGGGAGGATGGATGGGAGGGAGGGAAAGAGGAGAGAAGGAGAGAGAGAGATAGAGAGAGAGATTTAAAGTGAGGAAATGGGAGGAGGAAGAAGATGATGAAGGAAGAGGAGGAAGAGACGAAGAAGAATATGTAAGGGGAGTAGAAGGAAGAGGAGAGGAAGGAGGAGGAGGGGAGGAGAGGAGGTAGTGGGCTAGCGGAAGAAGAAGAAGAAGGAAGTGGAGGAACAACAGAAGAAGAAAGGGAAGGAGTAGGAAGAGGAGAAACGGAAGAAGAAGGAGGAGGGATGGAAGAAGGAGGAGAAAGAGGAGGAACAGAAGAAAGAGCAGGAGGGGGAGGAACGGAAGAAAGAGTAGGGATGGAAGAAAAAGGAGGAGGGGAGGAACGGAAGAAGAAGGAGGGGGAATAGGAAGAGAAGGAGGAGTAGAGGCAGAAGAAGGAGGAGGGATTGAAGACGGAGGAAGAGGAGGAAAGGAAGAAAGCAGGAGGAAGAAGAACGAAAGAAGGAGGAGGAGGAACGGAAGAAGATGAGGAGGAAGAGGAAGGAGGAGGACCAGGAGAAGGAATAGAGGAAGGCGAAGAAGGAAGAGGTAGGAGGAGGAATAGGGGAAGGTGATGGAGGAGGACCAGGAGAAGGAATAGAGGAAGGAGAAGGAGGAGGACCAGGAGTAGGAATAGAGGAAGGCGAAGGAGTAAGAAAAAGTAGGAGGAACAGGAGAAGGAATAGAGGAAGGCGAAGAAGGAGGAGGACCAGGAGAAGGACTAGAGGAAGGCGAAGGAGGAGGAACAGGAGAAGGAATAGAGATAGGCGAAGGAGGAGGACCAGGAGAAGGAATAGAGGAAGGCGAAGGAGGAGGAACAGGAGTAGAAGAGGAAGGCGAAGCAGGAGGAACAGGAGTAGAAGAGGAAGGCGAAGGAGTAAGAAGAAGGAGGAGGAACAGGAGTAGAGGAGGAAGGCGAAGGAGGAAGGGGCACCGAGAGCGAGGCAGGGCCGCCCTCCGCCCGCGCCGCCGCCACGTGGAGCCTCCGTGGTTTCCGACGCCTGCCGAAGGTATTCCGGCGGGCGGCGGGGCGAGGCGAGGCGTGGCGGGCGGGCCGAGCTCGAGCCGTTCTCGAAATTCGCCTTTCACTCGCCTCGCCATCTTTTTCCCGCCTTATTTCCCACTTTCATCCGCGGTTCAAGGCTTCTCCTCGCCTCTGCCTGGGTCGGGTCTGTCTGCGAGTGTTGTCTGTTGGTGAGAAGGAGGAAAACACGAGCGAAGGAGGGAAATGTTAATCGGTGTAGAGTTACGTCTCGGGAAACAAACAAACCTTAACCTGGCTGCTTCGTGTTGACCATATGAGGCCAAAACGAAGCAATGTGAACGTCTTTTTTCGCTCGCTCTCGAATTCTCTTTGGTAAATTTATCTTTAAATAAACTTCTCTCAATTCCTTTTGGCGGGAACACACAAGCATTGAATTTAGACACCATCTCCTACCAACTGTTCGGATTTGATTGATATAAAGCCCGCGAAAGCGATTCGGACGCCTCGAAAGGGTTGGACGAAGCGAGGCGAAATCTTGCTTCGCTCACCGTCCGAGATGGCGCCGGCAATGCAAATTTCGCTCCGACTCCCACTAACTGCGTTTGTTTGCTTGTGTGATGCCGAGTTTAATGCTCCATCCATCCTCGTCTACTCTGCCAATCTCGAGGATTTTCCTTGACGTCAACTATCTATCATGGAAGGGAATCTGGAGCGAGATGCTGGGCTCGGGGGTCTGTCCTCGGCGAGTTGGTGGCCCCACTCGGTTTAAAGGTCTTCGGTTCTCGTCTCTCTCTCTCTCTCTCTCTCTCTCTCTCTCTCTCTCTCTCTCTCTCTCTCTCTCTCTCTCTCTCTCTCTCTCTCTCTCTCTCTCTCTTCCTTTGCTGCTTCATCCCTGTTTTTTTGTTTTTTTGTTTTTTTTTTGCTTCCGTTCTTCATTTATTTATCTATCTATTTGCGTGCTCTCTCTCCGCGTCTGTCTCTGGCTATGTGTGTGTATATGTGTTTGTGTGCGTGTGTGTGTGTATGTGTTTGTGTGCGTGTGTGTGTATGTCTCAACGTCTTCCCT
>NC_091582.1:4826886-4829386 GCF_042767895.1 Penaeus vannamei
CCCATTCCTCCTCTTCCCTTATTCTCTCCTTTCATATCCTGCTTCTCCATCACTCTTTCTATCCCTCATTCTCCTCCTCTTCCTCCTCCTCCAGCTCTTCCCTCCTCCCTCCTCTTCCCTCTTCCTCATTCCCCTAATCCTCCTCTTCCACCTCATCCCCATCCTCCTTCCTCTCCCCATCCTCCTCTTCCTCCTAATCCTCCTAATCTTCCTCCTCCTCATCCTCCTCCTCCTCCTCCTCCTCCTTCTCTCTTCCCCCTCCCACTCCCTCCCCCCCCCGTGTGACCCTCGCGTGTCTCATTCGCTTAAATAACCATTTCCTAGGAAGAAATCAGAGCTCATATGTACGTAACTTTATTATCCTCAAAATTCCTTTAGTGGAGGAGGAAAGACCCGTCCTCCTCCCCTCTCCCCTCTCCCCTCCTACCTTCCCTCCCCTCCCCTCTTCTTTCCTGCCTCCCTCTCGCCTCCCTTCCCACCTCCGTCTCTCCCCCTCCTCCCTTCCCCTCCTTCCCACACCTCTCTCTCCCTCCTCCTTTCCCTTCTCCTCCCCTTTCCCTCCTCTCTCCCTCCCTCCCCCTTTCTCCTCCTCCCTTCCTCTCCTCTCCCCCTCTCTCTCCCTCCTCCCTTCCTTCAACACCTCTCACCTCCCTCCCTCCCCTCCCCTCCCTCTCCTTCCCCTTCCTCCTCCCCTCTACCCTCCTCTCTTCTTCCTTCCTCTCCCCCTCTCCCCTCCCTCCCTTCCCTCCTTCCCTCCCTTCCCTCTCCCCTCCTCCCTTCCCTCTCTCTCTCCCTCCCTCCCCTCCCTCTCCCCTCCCCTCCCCCTCCCCCTCCCTCTCTCCTCCCTTCCCTTCCCTCCCCTCCCCTCTCCCTTCCCTCCCTCCCTCCCTTCCCTCCCCGTGCTTTCCCTCCCTCTCACTCCCCCCACGCACCCCCCACGCACACCCCCTCCTCTTCCCCTCTTTCCGGCCTCACTGACCTCCAAAAATTTCTTAGCATTTCCACCCTTATTACCCTCATTATTTTCATTATCATTTGATTGTACAGAGGATGAGTCTTACGATAAGTTGTTGAAGGTATGTGGACGCAAACCCACACACACACACACACACGGAAACGCACACCAGCTCTTACACACACACACACACACACAAACACATGTAAATTCCTTCTTTTCAGTATTTTCTTTAACATTTTATTCCACAAAGGATGAATCTGGTGATATGATGTTAGAAAGCACACACACACGCCCACACACGTACACACACACACACACACACACACACACAAACGCACACGCACACGCACATGCACACACACACACACACACACACACACACACAGCCAATCAAGAAACAAACGCACACACACACAAACAAACAGCCAAACAAACGCACACACACACACATGTACACACACATCCGCATACACACACACACACACACATACACATACACACACACACACACACACACACACACACACACACACACACACACACACACACACACACACACGCACGCACACACACGCGTATATGCACACACAAACACTATACCACACAGCAACGCACACGCACGTACACACACACACACACTCACACACACAACCAACCAAACAAACGCACACACACACAGACAACCAAACAAACGCACACACGCACACACAGCCAACCAAACAAACGCGCACACACACACACAGACAACCAAACAAACGCACACACACACACACACTTCCAACCAAACAAACACACACACACACACACACGCAGCCAACCAAACAAACGCACACACACACAGACAACCAAACAAACGCACACACACACACACACAGCCAACCAAACGCACACACACACACACACACACACAGCCAACCAAACAAACGCACACACACACACACTACACCGTTCAATCACAGATCCTCACTTGGTTCAATAAGAGACACGATCCCATTCTCCTTATAGGATATCCAATTCCCTCCTTAATTAGATTCGATTCTCTTCTCGGCCATGTCCAGTCATCTATACTTTTCGCTAACCCTCGAGGCTTGGCGTCTCGCTGGCAGAGTGACGCCCAGTTTTACGTCACTGTCTTTCTGTCTATCTCTCTGTCTGTCTATCTCTTTATATGTCTACCTACCTATCTATTTATCTTTCTTTTTATCAGTCTGTTTGTATATCTATATATATTGTCTGTGTTTTTCTCTCTGTCTGTTTCTCGATCTCTCGATCTGTCTCTCTTTCTCGATCTCTATCTCTCTTTCTCACTCTCTCTCTCTCTCTCTCTGTCTCTCTCTCTCTCTCTCTCTCTCTCTCTCTCTCTCTCTCTCTCTCTCTCTCTCTCTCTCTCTCTCTCCCTCCCTCCCTCCTCCCTCCCTCCCTCCCTCCCTCCCTCCCTCTCTCTCTCTCTCTCTCTCTCTTCCTTTTTTGTTTCATTATTTGCCCAAATCTTTTATCCCCTCCATTTCTCCCCACTCTTCTCCCTCATTCTCTCCCCCCCTT
>NC_091582.1:4836886-4839386 GCF_042767895.1 Penaeus vannamei
CTCGCGCCCTTTCTAACCGCCGTCTCTCCCCCGCAGCGTGTGATATACTTATGGGCAACGCAGTGCAGAAGATCCGAGCCCGCCTAGTGATGGAGCGCGCCCAGAGCCACGGCCTCCCCGCCCAGGCCGCCTTCTACCCCGAGCGCTCCCGCTCCCCCGACGGCAGGAAGTCGTCCACGGGCTCCTCCAGCGACGCCTCCTGGACCAGCGCGCAGGACGACACCCTGGACGCCGCCCTGCAGTCCCTCGATGAGCTGCACGACCCCGACGGCGCCCTGAGCGACCTCCTGGCTCGGACGGGCGAGGACGACTTCATGAAGGCCGTGCTCTCCTTCTGCTCGTACATGGACGGCCGCATGGACACCCTCGACAACTCGAGGATCTACGACGAGTTCCGCTCCTACACGGCCTACACGCTGTCCGAGCCGGCCAAGGTGGAGGTGGCGTGAGCGGCGCCGGGACGCCTCCTGAGCACGCCCACGCCCGCCCTGCGAGAGAGACCGAGCGAGAGAGAGCCGTGTGAGTGACGTCCCTCCCGAGGACGCCCTTCCTTCCATCGCTTACGAACCGCTTCGAGAGGGCGAGCGAGGACCTCCCGCCCTCGACGCCCGCCCAGGGAGGCTCCTCGTCCGGCGGCGAGGCGCTGGGAACACACCGACCGGAAGTCACGGGTGGCCGCCCACGGCAGCGTCACCGTGCGTACGCCGCGTCCACTCCACGCCCACGTGACCCGGGAAGAGAGGAGACGCTCGCCGCCCGCGCCATGCCGCCCCCACCACCCCCACCCCTCCCCCTCCTTTCCAGGTGAAGGATAAACGGCTTGAGTGTCAGCGTTCTCCCGCGCCGCACGCATGCCAGCGAGCGAAGGACCGGAGAAGGAAGAGAGGAAGGAAGCGGAGGAGGAGGAGGAAGGAACGAGGAGGCGAAGGAGGCTGGAGGGCGCGTGAGCCCGGGATCCAAGAGGCTGCAGCCACTACAGGAGGCCTCGCGGTGTGTCTCCGCGTGGAAATGCCAAAGAAGGCCTGGACACAGCCGGCGAGGGGGGGGGGGGGAGGGTGGCACGCGGAACAAGATGAGTCACTGAGAGGGGGGGTTGAGGGGGGGGAAGCCTGGCTCAGCTTACACTACTCACAAGATGAGGGGGAGAGGAGGGGGTGGGGGGGAAGGGGAGGAAGTGGCACGCACAGGCGGAAGAGATGTTGCAGAAGGAAGGGAAGAGAATATGAGAGACGTGATAACGCTTATCTCATGATCGGGATGCAGATTCGCCGGAAATGCACCGTTATCGCCTCGTTATTTATTCCGTTTTGTTTATCTCGTGAAAGAATGTTATTTTTACCACGGTTTGAAATGAGAACAGAGAGTCTTAAGATCCCCAAGTTAACCTCTTTCTTGTTTTCACTCTGATTTCAGATGAAAGAAATCCAACATTTTCCCTAGGAGTGAAAGAGCAATAGATAGACTCTATGGACATGTACAATATATATACACATATATGTATGTATATATACACATTCATCTATATATGTATGTATGTATATTACTTAATTAGAGTGATCTACCAACCCTCAGCCTCCGATGTGCACTTGTTCTTGCCTGGCTTTTTCCAAAGTTATGTTAAGATTGTTATACAAGTTGTGTACATAAATTGTTGTAACATATGTATATTTTTCTCTTCTGTTGTCGATATAGATCTCTCTATGCTAAGTAAGCCTCAAAGGCTGGATTACCGAACGTATATTACGTCATAAAATATTTTCCTTTAAATATTTTCCATTGAAAGTGCCAAATATACACACAAGTTTGTTACCCTTCACTTTTCAAAATTGTCATTAGCATCAACTGTCATTATTTTATTATGGATAATTAAGCCACTTATCTCAATAGGTATTCAACAGGGATGTATTTATAAAGTGTTTGTTGTCCCCGATGTTCTGTGAACAAGAAAATTCGCGTCAAAAAACAATACATTGTAAGAAGGGCCTGTGATATCGTATGTGTGTTTGGTTAACTGTACCTGTATGATATTTGGGAAATACCTGTCACTCTTTTATCGCTTGATTCGATAAAAGAGAAGGAGACCTGTTTGTCCTTGTTCTCTCTGAGACTTCTGAAATGTTTTAGAAATCGCGGAGTTCGGACTGTTAGAAGAACTATGTATTTTTTAGTGTTTAGAGGATAAACTTTTTTGGCTATATTTTGGAATACCGATGTCACTGTTTCTATTCTTTATGAAGATAAAAACTGAAGCATTATTTGGAAATGTGATATATATAAACTTGCATTGTTATGGAAATTCTAAATGTTTGTATTCTCTCCCAAAGGCTCCTGTGTATTGTACCCTCGCTGTTATATTTATAAATGCTATATTCTTATATAAACATTTGTTTACTTCTTCCTCCGCCTTATAAATACAAAAAAATAATTCCATTCTGTCACATGACTCCGATCTGAGAAAGACATCCATACACAGCAGTCCGTGTGTACATAGGCAATACAG
>NC_091582.1:4856886-4861886 GCF_042767895.1 Penaeus vannamei
GTCTCTGTCTGTCTGTACATTTGCCTGTCTCTGTCGCTGTTTGACCGTTTGTGTTTGTGTCTTTCTTTCTGCTTCCCCTACCCGCCACCCTCACCCCTCCCGCCCCTCGCTTCGCCTCCCCCACCAACCCCCACCCCTCCCACCCCCTCGCTTCACCCCCACCCCCCACCCCTTCTGCCCCTCGCTTTACCCCCCACCAACCCCCACCTTCCCACCCCTCGCTTCATCCCCCACCAACCCCCCCCCGCCCCTCGCTTCACCCCCACCCCTCCCCCCTCGCTTCACCCCTCCTCTCCTCACGCCGACCTCAAACTCCCCTCGAACAAGTGCACCTTTGTACCACATATCAGAACACCCTCCCCTCCTCCGCCTCTCCTCCCCTTCGCCCTCCTCTTCATTCCTCATCTCCCCTTCACACGCACTTCACCTCCTCCCCCCCCTTCCCCACTCCTGTCCTTTCTTTATCCTCTCTTTCTTCTTTTCTCGCCTTTCTCGCTTTTCCTCCTCTTGCTCGCCGTTCTCTTCTCATTGCTTCTGTAATTCTCTTTCCTCTCCTTCTCTATTCTCTCCTCCTTTCCTCCCCTTCTCTCTCCTCTCCCCCTCTCCCTCTCCTTCTCCCCCTTTCCCCCTCTCCTCCTCATCCTTCTCCCCTTCCCTCCCTCTCCTCTCTCCTTTCCTTCTCCCCCTTTCTCCCCTCTCCCTTCCCCTCTCCCCTTCCTCCCCTCTTAGTCTGACGTGTGAAGGCAGAGTAATATCTTGGAGGTTAGTCACCATCACCCCCCCACCTCTTCCTCTCCTTCCCCCCCTTCTTCCTATCCCTCCCTCTCTTCCTCTCTCCCTCTCCCTCCCCTCCCTTCTCATTACCTCGAGCACATTCCATTCCTCCCCTCCCTGGTCCCCCTCCTCCTCTCCCCTTTCCCCTCGGATGGAAAATGAGGGGAAAGGGAAGTGGGGATTGAGACTAAGAGAGAGAGAGAGAGAGAGAGAGAGAGAGAGAGAGAGAGAGAGAGAGAGAGAGAGAGAGAGAGAGAGAGAGAGAGAGAGGAGAGAGACAGAGAGAGAGAGAGAGAGAGAGAGAGAGAGAGAGAGAGAGAGAGAGAGAGAGAGAGAGAGAGAGAGAGAGAGAGACAGAGAGAGAGAGAGAGAGAGAGAGAGAGAGAGAGAGAGAGAGAGAGAGAGAGAGAGAGAGAGAGAGAGAGAGAGAGAGAGAGAGAGAGAGAGAGAGAGAGAGAGAGAGAGTGAGAGAGAGAGAGAGAGAGACTGATAGACAGACTGATAGATAGATATTTAGATAGACAAACAGACAGACATATATATAGATAGATAGATAAATAGATAGATAGATACACAGACAGACAGACAGAGAGATAGATAGATAGATAGACAGACAGACAGATGCACAGTTAGATAAATAGATAGACATCGATAACTAGAGAAAGGGACATATCGATAGATATCTAAATAGACAGAGATAGAGAGGCTATAGATGATAACGATAAAGATAAAAATAAATAAATAAGGAGAAAAGGTAATGAATCATAAATACATCATAATTCAACAAACTAAAACAAAAAAAAAGCGCAGCAAATATGAATGACCTTGGACAGAAACTTCCCCAGTGACCCCGAAAACTCATGACGTCATCGTGTATGGGGGGTTGCCACGTGCTCTATTTTTGAACATTATTTTTTTTTTATTGTAGTCTATGGGAACAGACTGATGCGGATGTGAGTTCGTGCTGACATGCCTATCCGGGGGAGAAGGGAAATTGCACCACTGGGAAAGAGACACAGACAGAGAAAGGAAAGGAGTGAGTGAAATAAAGAGAGAGACTGACAGAGAAAGGAAGGGAGTGAGTGAAATAAAGAGACACAGACAGAGAAAGGAAGGGAGTGAGTGAAAGAGAGAGAGAGATAGACAGAGAAAGGAAGAGAGTGAGTGAAATAAAGAGAGAGACAGACAGAGAAAGGAAGGGAGTGAGTGAAAGAGAGAGATAGATAGTCAGAGAAAGGAAGGGAGTGAGTGAAATAAAGAGAGACAGGCAGAGAAAGAAAGGGAGTGAGTGAAAGAGAGACAGATAAACAGGCAGGCAGAGGGAACAGGAGAGAAAAGGGCAATAGAGAAAGTGAGAAAAAGCAGACAGACAGACGGGTAAACATAGAATTGCATACGCACCTACAGAGAGACAGAGAGAGAGAGAGAGAGAGAGAGAGAGAGAGAGAGAGAGAGAGAGAGAAAGAAAGAGAGAGAGACAGACAGACAGAGAAAGAGAAAGAAAGAAAGAGAGGGAGGGAGGGAGGGAGAAATAAAAAAAAATCTCTCTATCTCCAAGGCAGATTGCATTCAAGAAAAGAGAGAGAGCCGAAAGAATCCCCCCCCCCCCTTCGATTCACATATATTGCAACATAACCAGCATGTGGCTTTGATCCCACACGGCACCGAGGACCTCGATAAAAAAGACGAAAGACGGTAAACATTAAAGGACCTTCTGCTAGACTCGTTTTTTTTTTAATAACAAGATACTCAGGATATTCTTTAATGGCCCTTGATCCTCTCCAGATGAAACAGAGCCAAGATTTCGACAAAGAAGACAAGAACAGCAATTAGTAAAGTGCCGCCAGAGAAGATGCACAGGTCGTGTGTATTTCCTATAACTTCTGACAGATACTGTTTCACTGTAAGCTTGAAAAGTAGATGAATAGATATGTTAAAGATGAATAATGATGATGATAATAGTAATGGTAATGATGACAATAAGGATGATAATAATAGTGATAATGATGATAATAAGGATGATGATAATAGTGATAATGATAATAATAATGATGATAATAGTGATAATGATAAGAAGAGTAATTATAATGGTGATAATGATAAAAGTAATAACAATAACAATTATAATAGTAATAATAATGATAATGATGAAAACAATAATAGTAACAGTAATATAATTTTTGTTTGTTTGTTTTTAATCAAACTCGAACAAAGGTATTTTAATTAAATTTCTGCAAAAAAAATCGGCACTGAGACAGACCTCCAAAGCTATCCAGAAAAATACTTCTTTCATAGCATTTATGAACCTCTGAAACCGCGCGGAGATGAGATCGAAACCTCTTTGCTCTCGAAGACTCTGGCAAAGTTAGTCTCGGATTCCCTGGAGTGTTACACAAGAGTGCCGTAATACAAGAGTCACAGATACACTGAGTGCCAGGCAAGGAGCGACTAAGACTGTTCTGGTTGTCGGTTAATATCACATTTCTTTATTGTTATTACTATTTCTTTATTGTTTTTATTATTATTTCTCTCAATTTTATCATTATCAGTATTTTGTTTTATCATTTGTATTATGATTATCGTTATTGTGAATATTATTGGCATTGATATCAGTAGTTGTAGTTATTATTGTTGTTGTTGTTTTGGATGTTGTAATGGTAATATCAATAACAGTATTAGAGTAGTAATAGCAGCAGTAGTAGTAATAGTAGTGATTATAATAGTAGTAGTGATGATAGTAATTGTATCAATAGTAATAGTAGTAGAAGTGGTAGTAATTGTATCAACAGTAATAGTAGTAGTGATTGTAGTAGTACTAATAGTAGTAATAGGAATAATAATAGTGATTTGGATAGTAGTAATAGTAAAAATAGTAATAGTAGCAGCAGTGGCAATAATAGTAGTGATTATGATAGTAGTAGTGGTGGTAGTAATAGTAGAAATAGTAGCAGTAGTATCGTTATTACCATTACCATTGGCATTATATGTAGTAACAGTAATCATTTACACGTAATAGTAAAAAAAAACTAGTAGCATCACCCGTAGAAACATGTTTAAATGACCACCAAGAAAAAAATCTGATAACAGACACTATTCTTTATTACTCCTGTCTTTGTGTTGAAGTGACCATTCACCATAACCCTAAAAAAAATAAAAATAAAAAAATAAAAAAATGGGGAAAAAATACTTCTTAAGCCTTATATGAAAATCCTTTAGTAGGACACAGACGTCCTTCGTTCCTGCAGGATATTTGGACAGGATAAGGGACCTCGCACCCCTTCCCTGGCTCCTTATCCTTCCCAACCCAGTCCTTAGCGGGGGAGGCGGAGGTTATCAGAGGTCATACAAGGGATTTCTGATTGTTAAGGGCTGTTGTTATCATTGTGTTATTGTTAATTTGGCGGTTGTGGGTCATGTTTATATTAATAGATGACTGGTTTTGTAATATAAGTCTAGTCGGTGGATATATGGTGAAGAAAGAGCTAGTTGTATAATCACATTTACGGTCGTTATGCACAATTAAAATACAGAACACCGGCTGGCATCAAAGGCTTATGACGTCACTCCTACGGCGATCACGTGACCTGCCGTCGAAATGGGGCCTGCGCGAAACCTGTTTTTTCTCTCGAGACCAAACTCACGTGAGGCAGGTCACGTGATCTACAATAAACCGAGAGAAAAGAAGAATAAGATAAAGGAAGGGGATCAGATGCGGTTTGGTCACGTGGATTCGTGACGTCAATCAACCCTCTTTTGCAGATGTATCTAAAAGGTAGTTTAACCGCTCAAATTGAAATAGAAACTAATCAGTTACTGGAAATAAGTGTATATGAATTCAACTGCTATTCACTTAGTACTCTAAAAATAATATAAAAGTAATAATGATTATCAAATGTTAGAAATAAGCCACATCAACGGTAAATGCCACTAAACACCTCACACATAAATGAAAATAAAACCCAAGACCTCGATAATCTATTCCCGACGCCCTAATAGAAAGAAAAAAATAACTAATCAGACGCTACAAACAAACAATCCACACCAGAGACAAAAGAGACGAAACACCGCCCTTAAATACGAACAGAAACTCCACTAGCTCCACGCCCGCCGCCGCACGAACTCACAGAGAGCGCCCCATGCCTATCCTCCCCCTCCCCCTCCCACTCCCCGCCCTCCCCCCCCTCCTCCCATGATCCCTTCCAGAGAGCACCCCCTACCGATCCTCC
>NC_091582.1:4888771-4891271 GCF_042767895.1 Penaeus vannamei
ACACACACACACACACACACACATATATATATATATATATATATATATATATATATATATATATATATATATATATATATGTATATATATATATATATATATATATATATATATATATATATATATATATATATATATATATATATATATATACAGTATATCCTTAACTATCCACCTACCTATCAATAATTCTCGATCACCTTATCTATTCATTCATTTATGCCCCTCTCTCCCACTTCCATTCTCTCTCCTTCTTCCTCTCTACCGGTCTATCTACCATCTATCTTGATTTCTTTGTCCCTCCCTATCTCTTTTTTTCCTTCTTCCCCTCTCTTTCTATCTTTCTTCCTCTCCTCCCTCTATCCAAATAACTTCCTCGTACCCTCCATTCTTCCACTCTCTACTTTTTTTTTCCTTCCTCCCTCCCTCTTTCTCTCTTCCTCTCTCGCTCTTTTTCTCTTCCTCCCCTTCTCCTCACATCTCCATCCTTCTTTCTATCTCCTTCTCTCTCTCCTAATGTCTCCCTCTCTATTTCTATCTCATTCCCTCTCTCCCCACGTCTCCCTCTCTCTTTCTATCTCCCTCCTTCTCTCTCTCTCCCTATTTCCTTCCATTCCGACCTTGTCATTCCCTCCCGTCTTCCCTCGATCACCTCTATATCTCCCTCTCTCTTTCTATCTCCCTCCTTCTCTCCCAACATCTCCCTCTCTCTCTTCTATCTCCCTCTCTCCCCACATCTCCTCCTCTTTCTATCTCCCTCCTTCTCTCTCTCTCCCTGTTTCCCCTCCATTCCTTCCATTCCACCCGTCCCCCCGATCACCCTATATCTCCCTCCATCTCTCCCAACATCTCCCTCCCTCTTTCTGTCTCCCTCCCTCTCTCTCCCACATCTCCCTCTTTCTTTCTCTATCTCCTCCTTCTCTCTCTCTCCCTGATTCCCTCCATTCCTCCCATTCCACCATTCCTCCCTCCTTCCCCGACGCCGTCCCTCGTCACGCAGGACCCGAGGCGCGAAGTCCACCCCCCCCCTTCCCCCGGCGGTCCCTCCCGACTGGCGCCAGACCAGGTACTGCGCGAACAAAGACGCAGCGGGAAGCGCAGTGAGGCACCAACAGACAGACGAGGCGGGAAGTGCGTGGATTTTTCGGTTATTGTATGATTCTTGGAATATTTCTCGAAGGAAGGTTGTTGTTTTTTTATAGTTAGTGGGATTAGGATTTGCTTTTTGTTTGTTATAGATGTATGGTGTTATGAATGTTTTTTTTGTGTCATTCGATTCGTGCCGAAACGCTAAACCAAAAATGGTACCCTAGTAACAAGGGCCTTGATATCTGACCTCCCTTTAAAAAATGCTTTCATTTTCCTTTGTGTTACAGATGGGAGATGATCCTGCCTCGCTCTTCTTCTCTCTCTCTCTGTGTCTCTGTCTGTCTGTCTCTCTCTCTGTCTCTCTCTCTCTCTCTCTCTCTCTCTCTCTCTCTCTCTCTCTCTCTCTCTCTCTCTCTCTCTCTCTCTCTCTCTCTCTCTCTCTTCCTAATCTATTCTTTTCGCTCCCTTTCTTCTTTTTAATCTTTTACTTTCTCTCTCCCATTCAACCCCTCTCTTCTCCATTATGTTCTTCGCCATTTGCGGTTTTTTGGTTCCCTTTCTCTCCACTTCTCTCTCTTCCACCTCTATCCTCCCCATTCCCCGTTTTTTTTTTCTTTCCTCTACCCCACTTCCCTCACTTTCCTCTCCTCTCTCCTCTCAATTTCCCCTTCCACATTCCCTCTTCTCTTCCCCCACACCTTCCCTCTTTACCCCCCAACTCCCCCTCCTCTCTCCCACACTCCCTCCTCTCTCCGCCGCTCCCTCCTCTCTCCCCACTCCACCTCCTCTCTTCTCTATTCCCCTCTTCTCCCCCCCCCCCCCCCAACACACCCTCCTTTCTCCAGCTCCCCTTTCTCTCCCCTACTCTTAAACTCCTCTCCCAGCCCCCCTCCTCTTTTCCCCCATTCACTCTCCTCTCTCACCCCACACCCCTCTCCCCCACCCACATCTCCCCCACCAATTCACCCCTCTTCCCCCACTCACCCCTCACCCATACCTACTCCTCCCTCTTCACCCCCCTCTTTCCTCCCCTCCCTCCTCCTCCTCCTACCCCCCCTCTTCACCCTCACCCTTCTCTACCTACCCTCCTCAACCCTCTTCAACCCCTCCTCCTCCTCCTCCCCCTCTTCCTCCTCCTCCCCTCCCTCCCTCCTCTCCCCCACTCACCCCTTCACCCACCACCCCTCTCTTCTCCACCACTCACTCCTCTTCACCCCTCACCCCTACCTACTCCTTCCCTCTTCACCCTCCCCTCCCCCCTCCTCCCCCTCCTCCTCCTCCAAACCCTCCCTCGCAACAGCAGAGTAAAAGGTCGCCCTCGAAGTGCTGTTTGTTGTAGCAGCTGCTCCGCCTCGCCCGGACGATTCCTTGGAGGCCGGGCTGTGGGGCGGCGAATCGGCCTCTCGCAGCC
>NC_091582.1:4906271-4911271 GCF_042767895.1 Penaeus vannamei
AAGCGGGATTGTTACAAATGGGGGCCTGTCCGGGATTTATATAGTACAACCATATCTGAACACCATGACTTATTTCCTATGATTAATTTTGCTAAATATATCGTGTTACTTGCAATGACAATTTTGTTGAGGTTTACCTAAGCGTGGTTGTAGTATTTTGCTATTTCTCGTAACCAGTGAGCATTTTACAACTGGCCATTGTTAAAGTGTTGCACAATCAACAAATAATTCATATTCAATATTGGTTCATTCGTGATCGTGTACGATTCAGCTTCTCTGAATTTGAGTAAGCATCTCCCACTTTAGCCGACCTGAGATTCCTTTGGAGCCGACAGAGCTCGCCTTAATTCTACTATTAGTTTACTACGCATGGTAAACTACACTCGGTTGTATGTGTGACCGTCTATGAACGAGTTTCTCCGATATAGCTAAGGTTTAAGATTATATTAGGTGGGAATATATCTTGACCGTCTTTTGGCTTCACTGGCACACTGCAATTTGAAGTCTTGTACTACTTCATTAATGTAGTCACTTTAAAATTCAGATTCATCTTTAAGCAATTTTGTTGAGTTCGATAATCTGGGAGACGATCTGAACAAATTCTTCCCATTCAGTTTGTGGGAGCTAGAAGGCAGATGGTGGCGTTGCCAATATAGCCGCTTAATTAGATGTTTTTCTTTAAAATACTGCAGTAATCAGTAATTACTAATCTTAACTCGCCACCTCTATGGAAATATAATCTGTAAAGCAATAATTAATCTTAATCTGGAACCTTTTGATGTAAAAATGGTTTTCGATGTTCATGATTTCATAGCCAATCCTTCAGTGGATATCCTTAATTCAGAAAATCCTTGTAGAGATGATTTCATATACATGGCTAGACACTGGGGAATTAATTACCATAAAGATGCTACTAAAAGTCAACTTAAAGATCTCATAATTGAACATTTACAAGAGCTGCCTGATCCTCAGTCTTTCCCTCATGAAAATAGTGACCTTGATACCAGTAATCCTTCACAATTGCTAGAAGTTGAGAAATTAAGATTTCAAATAACACAGGCTAAGATTTTAAGTGAAGAAAGATTATGTAGAGCTAGAGAAGAAGAGCGCGAGAGAGAAAGACAGTTTGAAAGGGAAAGAGAAAAAGAGCGCGAGAGAGAGAGACAGTTTCAAAAGGAACGCGAAGAAAATCAAAGACGACACGAGCTTCAAATGATGGAAATGAAAATGAAAAGTCAAGGGGATTTTAGTTTTGAGATAAGTAAATGCGTAAAGCTAACTCCCGCATTTGCAGAAGATAATCCTGAGGGTTTCTTTAGAGAGTTTGAGACCATAGCCAAACATTTCAAGTGGCCTGAGGAACACTGGGTTTGGTTAATAAAGCCTAAACTGACCGGTAAAGCTCTAAAAGTGTGTGAGAATCTTAATGATAATACTAATTATGAGGAAGTAAAATGTGCTATTCTAGCTGCTTATTCCATAACCACTGAAGGATATCGGCAGGCTTTCAGGAACATGAACAAATTTTCCAGTCAAACATATGCTGAATTTGCCTCGGAGAAGCTTAGAGCTTTTAAACGGTGGATAAAGTCTGCTTCAGTCACTAATTTTGATCAACTTTGCAACCTCATAGTTTTCGAGGAATTCAAAAGAAAGGTTCCATATTCAGTTATGATTCACCTCATAGACAAGGAGGAAAATGACCTCCACGAAGCAGCCAAGGTAGCAGATGTATTTTCTTTAGTCCATCGTAGTATACCAGGGGAGAAAAGAAAAGCAAATATTGTAAAGTCATCTGTAGGATTTAAATATAATATGGAGAATACAAGCAGTGGACAGTATCAGCCTAATACCCAAATATCTACTCTATACTGTAAATTTTGCAAAAAGGAGGGTCATTTAATTAAAAACTGCCCGCATCCAAAATGTAAGGTGGCAAAAGAAGCAAAAGATTTTAATTTTACAAAACCTGTGGCTACTACTAACTTTCCTAATAAACCATTTCAGGAAGATCCATTTAAGGCATTCCGATCAAAGGGTCACGTGTTCAGCAAGTCAGGTGCTAATAAATATCCAGTTGATATTGTTAGAGATACAGCATGTGCACAATCACTCATACTGAAAAGTGCTCTGCCAGACATTAAAAGCTGCTTAACAGGTGAGAAAGTTTGGCTTGAGTATATAGAGGGATCTGCTCCTAAACATCTTGCTGAAATCTACTTGGACTGTGATATGGTAAAAGGACCAGTAACGGTTGGTGTAGTAGATAAAATACCGATTCCTAATGCAAGTTTCCTCATGGGTAATGACTTAGCTGGAGACTTAGTAATACCAGTATTAAGAGTAACTGACACCCCTTTGCAGTATAATAATACAACTGAACTTGAAATGGAACAGCCATATCTTTTCCCTTGTTGCGCCGTAACAAGATCTAAAGCTAAGAATAATGGGGATGAATCTTTAGCTTCTTTCAAACCTAATCTAGTAAATCATGATAATCAACCAGTAACAAAGAAAATAACTGATAACTTAATTTCAAACTTAATGACGCCAGAAAAGCTTATTGAAGCACAGAAAAATGATGAATCTCTTGTAAAATGTCATAATGAAGCTTGTGATGATGCAATTGTTAAATCTCCTAGTTTTTACTACAAAAATGATGTACTGATGAGATTCTATCGTCCTCCTAATCTGTCTGTAAATGATTCATGGTCTGAGAAGCATCAGATTGTCTTGCCGCAGTCTATTAGAAAGAGTGTAATGGAGATCGCTCATGAAGGTTTTGGTGGTCATCTAGGGATCAGGAAAACTTATCAGAAAATCTTGAATGATTTCTTTTGGCCTGCACTTAAACAAGATGTGACAAAGCACATCAATTCATGTCATGTATGTCAAGTAGTTGGGAAACCTAATCAGCCTATTCCTCCTTATCCTCTCCAACCCATTCAAGTCCCATGTGAACCTTTTCAAAAAATCATAATTGATTGTGTGGGGCCTCTACCAAAGACCACAAAAGGGAATCAATATATATTGACTGTAATGTGTCCCACTACGAGGTATCCGGAAGCATTTCCACTTAAGAATATTTCTGCTAAGAGTATTTGTAAAAATCTTGTACATATGTTCACAACTTTTGGTATTCCACAGGAAGTACAATCTGACAGAGGTAGCAACTTCACGAGTGAGCTCTTCTCTAAGGTACTCCAAGAACTGGGTATTAAGCAGACCCTTTCCACTGCATATCATCCCGAGTCACAAGGAGCCCTGGAGCGTTGGCACCAAACTCTAAAATCCATGCTCCGAAAGTTCTGTCTGGAGAATCAGAAATGCTGGGATGAAGGTTTGCCATACATGTTGTTTGCCATTAGAGAAGCTCCTCAAGAGACCTTAGGTTTTTCACCTTTTGAACTTTTGTTTGGTAGGAAAGTAAGGGGACCTCTGAAGTTGGTAAAAGATAAATTGCTAAATGATTCGTCTGATCATACCACTACAGTTTCAGCATACTTAAAGAATCTGAAAGACACATTGGCTAAAGTTAGACAAATTGCAAAAGATAACTTGATTAAAGGTCAAGCTCAAATGAAACTTAAAATATGATAAATGTGCCCAGCAAAGAAATTTTAAAGTTGGTGATAAAGTTCTGGCTTACATTCCCATTCCTGGTTCTCCACTGGCAGCTAAATATCAAGGGCCTTATGCTATTGAAAGGAAACTTAATGACACGAACTATATTATTAAAACTCCTGATCGTAGAAAGACAACTCAATCAATTCATATAAATAGATTGAAGCTCTATATGCCTAATTCTCCTGATACTACAGATGACTTGCCGCAGAGACTACCTTGCAATGTTATCAATATGGTTGAAGATCCACTTGATATTAATCCATGGATCAATGCTTGTAATTCTGATATTCTTGGTAACCTATCTTCATTCTTAAATCATCTCGGTTCAGACGAGATGCAGGGAATTTCTAATCTTTTCGAAATTTACTTACCAGTATTCTCTGACACTCCAGGTAAATGCAATGTTATCAAGCATGATATTGAACTAGTACCAGGTACACTTCCTATACGACAAGCACCTTATCGTCTTAACCCTGAAAAGAAGCAGCAAATGAGAGAGGAAGTGAACTATCTACTGCAGAATGGCTTAGCAGTACCAAGCTCATCACCATGGGCTTCTCCATGTCTACTGGTGCCAAAGGAAGGTGGACAACTTCGTATGTGTACAGACTATAGACGACTGAATGTAGTAACTATTCCTGACTCTTACCCTTTACCTAGAGTTGATGATCTCATTGATGCCGTTGGTCAGTCTAAATACTTATCTAAAATTGATCTCCATAAGGGATTTTATCAAATAATGCTAACTGAAAAAGCTCGAGTTACATCCGCATTCATCACTCCATTTGGACTTTATGAATATTTAGTTATGCCATTTGGTATGAGAAACAGTCCTGCTACATTTCAGCGAGTTATGAACTTTACGCTACAAGGATTAGAGGGTGTTCACGTATACTTAGATGACATTTTGATTCTTTCAGAAACTTGGTCTCAGCACTTGAAAAGTTTGTCCTGTGTTTTGCAGAAATTACAAGATGCCAATTTGACCATAAGATTAGCCAAGTGTACCTTCTGCAGTGCCACAGTTACGTATTTGGGACATATTGTCGGAAATGGAAAAGTTAGACCCAAGACGGCAAACGTCGAAGCCATCCTAAACTACCAAGTTCCAAGCACTCGGAAGTCCCTTATGCGCTTCCTTGGTATGGTGGGATTTTACAGACGCTACTGCCCAAATCTCGCAGAAGTCGCTGCTCCGCTGACGCGTCTTACCAGCCGGAAAGTATCTTTCAACTGGACTCCAGAGTGCCAGAGGTCCTTCGAACAGCTGAAGCAGTTCCTTTCCAGCGACCCCGTGTTGGCAGCGCCAGATTTCCAGAAGCCCTTCATCCTGCACACAGATGCCAGTGACCTCGCTACCGGTGCTGTCCTCC
>NC_091582.1:4916271-4921271 GCF_042767895.1 Penaeus vannamei
GGGGTAAGGGAAAGGTAAGGAGGCAGGGGGGGGGGTTGGAGGGGGGGGGAAAGGGGAGGTAGAAAGGGGTAAGGGAAAGGAGAAAATGAAGAGGTTGTGGAGAGTGTGGAAGGGGAGAGGGAGGGGGAAGAGAAGGGTAAGGGGAAGAGGCAGGAGATGGGGAGAGGTTGTGGACAATGGGGAAGTAGGGAGGAAGGGAAGGGTAGGGTGAGATGTTGCGGAGGGAGTGGAAGTGGGGAGGGAGGGATAGGGGAAAGGGAGAGGTTATGGAGGGAGGGAGGGGCAGGGAGGGAGGTTATGGAGGGGGGGGGCGGGGGGAAGGGAAGGGGAAGGGGAGACGTTGTGGAGGGAGGGAGGGGCAGGGGGCGGGGGTGCGGAGGGAGGGGAAGGGATTAGAAAAAGGGAGGGACACGAATAGGTGATAGAGAGGGGAGGGCACGAGGGCCAGGGAGAAGGGGGAAGAAAGGAGGGGTAAGCAGTAAGAAAAAGGGGGAAGATAGGTAAGTGGAGAGAAAGGAATAAGTAGGAAGTGGCGAGGAAGAGGAGCAAGAAAGAGAAGAGAAAATAAGAAATGTCAAATTATTCGAAAAAAAACACAAAAGTGACAAGGAGAAAGTAACAGTAATAAAACGAAATAAGGAGAAATCCAGAACAGTTAAAACTTGACGAAAGAAGAAAGAAAAGCTAACAGAAAAAAAGAAACAAAAAATAAGTAACGAAAAGGAACAGCAGACTGGAGAACTAAAAATCCAAACAAAAGCAATAAAACGAAAACAAAAACAAGACAGTAATATCACCCAAAAAAAAGTAAAAGAAAAATAAATAGTAATAATGATGTTAATAATAATAATGATAATAATAATAATAATAATAATAATAATAATAATAATAATAATAATAATGATAATAATAATGATAATAATAATATTAATAATAATAATAATAATAATAACAACAACAACAACAACAACAACAACAACAACAATAATAATAATAATAATAATAAAAATAATAATAATAATAATAATAGTAATAATGATAATAAAAATATATAAAATTATATGCCCGAAAGACTAGAAACTACGACACCAAAAGATGATCAACGAAAAAAAAAATAAGTTCGTAATCCCATTAAATGATATCTACATCAAATAACAAATGAACCAGAGAACCAACAAACAAACAAAAAAAGCAAAGAAAAGAAGAGATGTAACGAAATAAAAGAAGAATAACAGATGTAAATAAAGGAGTGCCGAGCAGCCCCGAGAGAGAGGGAGAAAAAAGGAGGAGGAGGAGGAGGAGAAGAAGTAGAAGAAGGAGGAGGAGGAGGAGTACGAGGAGGAGGAGGAGGAGAAGAAGAAGAAGAAGAAGAAGGAGGAGGAGGAGGAGGAGGTGGTGAAGGAGGAGGAGGAGGTCAAGGAAAAGAAGAAGAAGAAGAAGGAGGAGGAGGAGGAGGAGGTGAAGGAGGAGGAGAAGAAGAAGAAGAAGAAGGAGGAGGAGAAGAAGAAGGAGGAGGAGGAGGAGGGGAAGGCCCGTCAGGTGGCAGCACGGTCGCCGCCGCAGGAACATTGCCGCCGCCTCCTTATTCTCGTTCGTGTTCTTAGTTTTAGTCTTTTTCTTTTTTGTTGTTTTATTTTCATTTTTATTTTCATTATTATTTTTCTTCTTATCCTCTTCCTCCTCTTCCTGTTTATCTTTCTTATTCTTCTTCCTCGTCTTCTACTTCTTCTCCTTCTCTTTTCCCTCTTCCACTTCCCTCTTCCCCTCCCCTTCCTCTTCCATCTCTACCTCCTTTCCTCCTAATCCTCATCTTCCTCATCCTCCTTAGCTTCAACCTAATTTTCTTCATCCTCTTCCACCTCCTCCATTTCCTCCTTCTCCTCCACCTCCACCACCTGCTCCACCTCTACCTCCACCTCCTCCTCCTCTTCCACCCCCACCTCAACCCCAACCTCCACCTCCTCCTACTCCTCCTCCTCCTCACTTTCTTCCACCTCCATCTCCTCCCACTCCACCTCCACTCCCACTATCTCTCTCCCCTCCTCTTTTTTCTCTTTAAAACCCTCTTCTTCTCCTCCACCTGCTCCACCTCGTCCTCCACCTCCACTCCCACCACCTCTCTCCTCTCCTCTCTTTTTTTTCTTTAAATCCATCCTTCTGTCCTCCACCTCGTCCTCCACCTCGTCCTCCACCTCGTCCTCCACCTCGTCCTCCACCTGTCCTCCACCTCGTCCTCCACTCCCACCGCCTCTCTCCCCTCCTCTCTTTTTTCTTTAAATCCCTTTTCTCCTCCTCCTCCACCTGTCCTCCACCTCGTCCTCCACCTCGTCCTCCACCTGTCCTCCACCTGTCCTCCACCTCATCCTCCACCTCGTCCTCCACCTGTCCTCCTCGTCCTCCACCTCGTCTTCCACTCCTCCACCTCTTCCTCCACCTGTCCTCCACCTCATCTTCCACCTCATCCTCCACCTCGTCCTCCACCTCGTCCTCCACTTCGTCCTCCACCTCGTCCTCCATCTCGTCCTCCACCTCGTCCTTCACCTCATCTTCCACCTGTCCTCCACCTCTTCCTCCACTTAACCCTCCACCTCGTCCTCCACCTCGTCCTCCACCTGTCCACCTCGTCCTCCACCTGTCCACCTCGTCCTCCACCTGTCCACCTCGTCCTCCACCTGTCCACCTCGTCCTCCACCTGTCCACCTCGTCCTCCACCTGTCCACCTCGTCCTCCACCTGTCCACCTCGTCCTCCACCTGTCCACCTCGTCCTCCACCTCGTCCTCCACCTGTCCACCTCGTCCTCCACCTCGTCCTCCACCTGTCCACCTCGCCCTCCACCTCGTCCTCCACCTCGTCCTCCACCTGTCCACCTCGTCCTCCACCTGTCCACCTCGTCCTCCACCTGTCCACCTCGTCCTCCACCTCGTCCTCCACCTGTCCACCTCGTTCTCCACCTCGTCCTCCACCTCATCCTCCACCTCGTCCTCCACCTGTCCACCTCGCCCTGCACCTCGTCCTCCACCTCGTCCTCCACCTGTCCACCTCGTCCTCCACCTCGTCCTCCACCTGTCCACCTCGTCCTCCACCTGTCCACCTCGTCCTCCACCTCGTCCTCCACCTGTCCACCTCGTCCTCCACCTCGTCCTCCACCTGTCCACCTCGTCCTCCACCTCGTCCTCCACCTGTCCACCTCGTCCTCCACCTCGTCCTCCACCTCGCCCTCCACCTCGTCCTCCACATCGTTCTCCACTTCGTCCTCCAACTCGTCCTCGACCTCGTCCTCCACCTCGTCCTCCACCTCGTCCTCCACCTCGTCCTCCACCTCGTCCTCCACCTCGTCCTCCACCTCGTCCTCCACCTCGTCCTCCACCTCGTCCTCCACCTCGTCCTCCACCTCGTCCTCCACCTCGTCCTCCACCTCGTCCTCCACCTCATCTTCCACCTCATCTTCCACCTCGTCCTCCACCTCGTCCTCCACCTCGTCCTCCACCTCGTCCTCCACCTCGTCCTCCACCTCGTCCTCCACCTCGTCCTCCACCTCGTCCTCCACCTCGTCCTCCACCTCGTCCTCCACCTCGTCCTCCACCTCGTCCTCCACCTCGTCCTCCACCTCGTCCTCCACCTCGTCCTCCACCTCGTCCTCCACCTCGTCCTCCACCTCGTCCTCCACCTCGTCCTCCACCTCGTCCTCCACCTCGTCCTCCACCTCGTCCTCCACCTCGTCCTCCACCTCGTCCTCCCCATCCTCTTCCACCTCATCCTCCACCTCATCCTCCACCTCGTCCTCCACCTCATCTTCCACCTCGTCCTTCACCTCATCTTCCACCTCATCCTCCACCTCATCTTCCACCTCGTCCTCCACCTCATCTTCCACCTCGTCCTTCACCTCATCTTCCACCTGTCCTCCACCTGTCCTCCACTCCCACCGCCTCTCTCCCCTCCTCTCTTTTTTCTTTAAATCCCTTTTCTCCTCCTCCTCCTCCACCTACTCCACCTCGTCCTTCACCTCGTCCTCCACCTCGTCCTCCACCTGTCCTGAGCCCGGGGCGCCCAAGGCCAAGGCAGGGCGGGCGAGGAGGTGGTCCTGCATCTGGCGCGGATCTCTAGCCCCGAGGAAGTGTGCGTGCTCCTTGGCACCCCGAGGAGGAGGGGGTGGAGGAGGAGGAGGAGGAGGAGAGGTGGAAGAGGGGGTGGAGGGGGAGGAGGAAGAGGAGGAGGAGGAGGGGGGGAGGAGGGGTTGGGGGAGGGGGTGGAGGAGGAGGAGAAGGGGAAGGAGGAGGAGGAGGGGGGGGAGGAGGAGGAGGAGGAGGAGGGGAGGGAGTGGGGTGATAGGGAAAAAGGAGGAGGAGGAGGAGGAGGAGGAGGAGGAGGAGGAGGAGGAGGGGGAGGAGGAGGAGGAGGAGGGGGGGTGGAGGAGGAGGAGGAGGAGGAGGAGGAGGAGGAGGAGGAGGGGAAGGGGATGAGGAGTAGTGAGGAGGAGAAGTGGAAAGTAAGAAGGAGGAAGGATAGAATAAGAAAGAGAGGGGGGGAAAAGAAACGAAGAAAAAAAGAAGTAGAAAGAGGAGGAAAACACAAAAGGATAAGAAGGAGCAGGAGAAGAAGGCAAAGAAAACCAACAAAAGTAGAAGAAGAAGAACGTAGAGAGAGAACGAGGATAACAGAGGAAGGAGGAGGAGGAGGAGGAGAAGGAAGAGGAGGAAAGAACACACACATGCCTGTCCACTTGGGAGGCAGGGCATGCAGCTGGCGTCCGCATGCTTGATCGATACTCGTAGCAAGGAAAAAGAAAAAAAAAAAAAAAACACTCAAAAAAATGAAAATAAGTGAAAAAGGATACCCGTAGCATGGAAAATGCAAAAAAAGAAAAAAAAAACACCTAAAAAAAAGAAAATAAGAGAAAAAGGATACTCGTAGCAAGGAAAAAGAAAAAAACAAAAACAAAAAAAACACTCCAAAAAAAGAAGAAAATAAGAGAAAAAGGGACATCTTAAGGTCACGAAGG
>NC_091582.1:4928771-4931271 GCF_042767895.1 Penaeus vannamei
CCTGGAGTGCGTGGTCGGCACCCCCATGCTGGTGAGCCTGGACTTGCTCAAGTCCAAGCGGAAGGGCCCTCAGAGGCTGGCGCTCAAGCACCTCAGCGACATCGACAACTACAACAGGCGTCCGATGCCCGACATGAGCCACCTGAAGGCGATGCTGCCTTCTCTCACCAGCATCGAGCTCATCGTCTCGCAAGGAATAACCAGATCAGTCAGCGAGAACTTCCTGAACGTGACGACACTCAAGATCCAGCTGCCCGACTTCCACACGAGTGTCCGCAGCTTCAAGTACCTGGACACGCTCGACATCAACCTCGACTTCCAGGTGGCGTGGCCGCTGCTCTTCACCCTCAGCCGGGGTCGAGTGCCCGTGAAGCACCTGACGCTCCGCCATCCAACCTTCCAGGTGGGGCAGGAGCACGAGGGGACGTCCCTCAAGCTCCACTCTCTCCTCTCCTTCACCCTCGTCCGCTCCAGCTTCATCGAGTACACCGCCTTCAGGACGCTGGTGGTTGGGGCGCCCAACCTCGCCGCCCTTTCCATCAGCCTCTCCGACGACAGGAACTACGTCGTAGACGAGTTCCGCGACGACCTCATCGCCAGCGTGGCGCCGCTCATGCCCAACCTGGAGAGCTTCGTGGCCGAGTGTCAGTACAAGCACAACCTGTACCATCAGCTCAACTGCATCCTCACCATCGCTTCGGCGGACGTCCTGGTGGCCCGGTGCCCTCGCCTCAAGTTCCTGGGCCACCTGGACTGCTGGGACGTCACGGGCAAGGAGGTCAACTCACTCATAGCGCGGGTGAGGGCCAACAATTGGGCCCTGGTGGTGGCGTAGCTCCGTCGGTGCCTTCAGGGCTCTTCCCTTCGTCCGTCCGACTCTGTTCGATCGCGTATCCGCCAGACACGCTTTCGTTAGTAGATTTACCTTTGTATAATGACGCATGACCATGTGTGTATATAATAGAATGCAGAATGTGTAAAAAGTGGAACGCATAGCAGCATATATACAATAGCGCAGTACAATTAAAAGTATGCAATAACAATATACGTAGATAGAAAACGGCTAACAGATGGACTTTCATGAGCAATAAATACATATGATTGATTGTTAGTTACTTTTTATAATTCAGTAAATGTTCATGCATTGTTTCTGAGTCAAAAAAGAGAAGGACATCAGGAAGCATGACTGATGGACAGATTAACATGTTTTAGGTTGCTCACATGTTATTCTTAGGATTGCTAATGTGTCATTTTTAACTATGCTCATTGTGCCTTCAGATCTGAATTATGTTCTTGAATTTTGCTCTATAGTGGCAATTAACGTTGCTTTTCATACGGAATGTGCGATTGTTGGCGGGGCACGTAAACATAAAGAAAAATTAATAATTATTAATATGACATACGGCCGGTTTGTTAAAATTGGGTGAGGCCCAACCTAATGATTCTTAATTAGGAAATATATATATTAAATAGGACATGCATATACACAGAAATAATGCACGTCTGTCAGTCGAGACATGCATACCAACCGGTTAGATTGACAAATAAGTGTATATCTCCCAGAGAAATATAGATATGCATTAATTTCTGCGTAAATGCATGTCCATATAAATATGAATATTCATAAGATTTACGTTTGAAGATATAATTAGCAAGAGTATAGTTATAAACTGTTGTGATAAATGGCTTAGGAAGTTTTCTGGGTTATATATATATATATATATATATATATATATATATATATATATATATATATATATATATATATATATATATATATATATATATATATATATATATATATATGTGTGTGTGTGTGTGTGTGTGTGTGTGTGTGTGTGTGTGTGTGTAAATATACGTATATATATATATATATATATATATATATATATATATATATATATATATATTTATATATATATATATAAATATATACATATACATATATATAAATACATATATATACATATATACATATATATATATATATATATATATATATATATATATATATGTGTGTGTGTGTGTGTGTGTGTGTGTGTGTGTGTGTGTGTGTGTGTGTGTGTGTGTGTGTGTGTAGATATAGATATATATGTATGTATTGTGGGTATAATATGTATGTATCCATTTATTTGTTACGTTTATATGTAAAATGCCTTTCAGACAAAAGGTGCCTGTATAATACTCAGTACAGATAATTTATGCTTTTCCTGGTTGCTTTCAACTAGACATATTTAACCATTGATATCATAAATGGCCAATCAAGTTTATTCCCTTTTAGTATAGATAATAGATACATATCTATGGAAAGGCTTTGTGTATATTGTCCTTGTTACTGTTATATTTATCTCGAGCTTATGCTACAAGAAATTCCACAGAAGATATGATTGGAATTTCATGAAACATTTTAAATATTTCTGGCAATAAAACACTGAGAATCTTCCTATCAAGCGTTTATCTACAAGTAACTGATTACGAAATCATAACTTGGCAACAGATC
>NC_091582.1:4938771-4957887 GCF_042767895.1 Penaeus vannamei
TATATATATATATATATATATATATATATATATATATATATATATATTATATATATATATATATATATATATATATATATATATATATATATATATATATATATATATATATATATATGTATATGTATAATACAAATATAATATATATGCATGAATACATAAGAATATGCAATACATATGTTTATGTAATACATATATGTATATAATAAATACATACATATATATATATTTTTTTTTTCCCATCTTTTTTCACTTTTTTCATATACACAAATACATATATACGTCTATACATAAATACACAAACACAATATATCTTCCACATATCTTTCTTAAAATAAAAAAAATCAGTTTATTGATATCTTTTTAATATGGAAGGTAAATACTTAACTGCACCATATCCAATTATCTAAATTCAAAATTTAGATTTTCAAAGTCGCTGGTGTCCTCATACAATAAATATGTGACAACAGGAAAGGCTCATGATTTGGAATTACTCTACCATAATAATTGCTGAAAGTATTTTTGATGGAAATCTACATTTTCCTATGCTATACAAACCAAATAATAATGTCAATCTCGCACGAAAACTTCAAGAAAAACATTTCACTTCCAAGACATTGATGTCAATATTGCTATTTTCCTTTAATGAAGGAAAAAAGAAAAAAATATGTATTAAATATCTAAGCTTCCTTATATAAAAGCATTTCTTTCTCATAATTGCAACTTGATGTTTGCTGAAGATTATTTCTTAATGATCTATATATTTGATATACATAATAACTGTATAACTAATGCTTGAAAACTTTTATATGAAAAATATTTCTTGGGATTTTTAAGCTGAGTATTGAAACAACACTGCTGTAGTTAATTTTTATCATTATTATAAAAATAATATTTACAAAAGTCAAATTTCTGATTAACAATTTAAAAAACATTTTTCTATATCCAGATACACAATATCACAATGAAAAGAAGAAAAAAAACATGCCTCATATCTGAAATACCATAAAAAAATAATAATAACAACATTGTAGAAATTAACATGAGCAACTCAAAATAAATAAAATAGAAAACATTTTCCCAGCGCATAAACACACATACACAGTAACACACATTATTTGCAGCACAACCACAAGGTTCAGGAAGCTTCCCTATCGAGAGTAAGCATGACACAGCAGCAGAATTAGAGGTCACTTTTCACATCACAGGAGAGAAGTACAGATACAGCCTACATCTAACTGCTTATTTCAAAAGATTCAACAATTAGTGTACATCGTATACTTTGAGTTCACCTACTGTGTGTAACAACAATCCTATAATAAATGCCTTACTGTAAGCTTTAGAGTCAGATGCAGTAACCTAAAACAGGAACTACATTTCCCGCAATTAATGCCGAGGAACAAACATGTTACCATTTCTCACCCCCAAAAATGAATTGACAAACAGCGAAATATCATAATGGGTCGAGAAATACATTTGCACTAAGAAATGGATACATTCTTCAGTCAAATGACCTACTGTGTTATAGCACCGCATAGTGTGTTGAGTTGAAATGATGTGAATGTATAATATGTGATGCTGGAGTGCATGACATGGCATTGATAAAATGACTATGTTGAAGCAATTAACCTATCTGGATGAAAGGAGAGGAGGAGGAGGACAAGAGGAGAGGAAAGGACAGGAATAAGGAGGACAGACAGGGGAAAGGATAAAGTGGGTAAATGAGAAAAATGATGAGCACTAGTCTGAGGATGAAGTATAAACCCATGTAAAGGTAGAGCAGATGGATAATTCATGAAGAAAATGGCCCAGAGTTTATTCCCAAAGCAGTATAAATTAATGAACTCTCTTTCATGCCCTTCTCCCACTTTGGTTACAAAAAGCACAATGCATTAAGTATTCAAACTATACCCTCGTCATGATTATCACTGGTGTTTTTTTGACTGACATCTTGTCTGGCTTCACAACTGTTGCTTGACCTGGAAATCAAACACTATTGTACCATCATTGGGTTTGAACGTCACAGCATACTCTAAAGTGTGTTGCTGTGAGGGATTGATCTCCACAGGATTCTTCACAAGATAAACTCCCTGTCGACTATAGACATCCCAGCTGACCTGCAAATGGTAGTCATTATTAAAAATGCTGATTATCTATGCAAATAAGGATTTCAACAGATTCGTTAGAAAGATACAATAAATCAGCACTTATACATGTAAAACTCAACCTCTAATTTAGAGGCTTATTTGTTTAGTTTAGCAATAAATTTCCTGGGCAAATATGAAACAACTGAGCATAAAGTAATTTATGGAATGAAAAATTAAACTAATCAAACATTTAGTTAGTAGAACTGTGCGAGCCACACCCTAGAATATCAGATCAAAAATGAACTTTATATAAAAAAACACAATCTAGCCACAAACCAAACCTCATTGGCAGCCAACTTACATATTGATCAAGAACCACAGGCTCTACAGGTCCGGTGGTCAGAACATCCTCGGGGTGATCTGTCATGTGCCAATCTGCCCAGAGTGCAACACCATTTACGAGCCCAGTGCCCGGGAGGCTGAGTGAGTTCTTACTACTGACAGGATTGTCTGGAATGGGGTCAGTTAGGTCCAGCTGGAGAAGGGGGAACGGCTGACTCAGGGCCTTTGAGGGGTACTCCCACAGGGGCTGAGGTTCAATGATTTCATCTGCCTCATCACATGCTGACTCGATGAGCTGTGGTTGGAGAAACATCTCACTGCGCTATAATTTAAACTTTTTCAAATGTTATATTTGCTTAGAATATACATACAAATAATTCAGTTCACATCAGCTAATAATTAACTTTAGTTCTTTAGTTATTTTTTATCTTCTGCATTGTAAATAAATGTAAAGAAGAAAAATCTAAAAATACAATATTGTAAACACACCTTATCAAATATATCCATTTTAAACCCATTACACTGGTGCAATGGAGCCCGGATCTTCCACAAATCACGGTACTGTACTGCCAGGCCCCAGACCGTGACAGAACCTGGTACTCTGTGGGCTCCTGGGGCCATGAGATGTAGGCAGCTGTTGGCCATGTACCAGCAGTAGAGTGAGTGCCATGGGAGTAAGGAGGTTGTAAAGAAAGGCTCGCTGAAGGTGACAGTGGCCTGAAATATTGAAGGAAAATAAAAAGTTGTATGTAATCAACTGTATAAATCAATCATAACAACAATAACAATGAGATATTACTAAAACTAATAAAACACAACAATGAAAAAAATCAAATATATATGACACTTGTTCAGCATGTCATCCTCTTCTACAGTATCAACAGCAAGTATTTACTCACAGGCCCTACAAGCTGTTCAACAGACATATCACTCATGTCGTCTGGCAAAATGGTGACCTTGTGCTGGACATCATTGGCTTTGATGAACTCTTGCATAACGCGTCTCGAGGCCTCACTCACCTCACTCAGGTAAACGTGCCGTGCCCCTATAGGAATGCAGCCAAAAATTAGATTTCATATTGAAAAGAACAGCTGTCAGTGACACTATACTAAAATTCTATTGCATATTCCTCATGCAATAAAATTCAGGAATATATACCATGCAACATCCCTTACAAATCACAAAAGAAATTATTACTTCAATAAAATATAGTCCTTTTAACCCACTAACGCGGGTATATCATGAAGCCGAAAATAATAGTTTCCGGGCGGCTACAAAATCGGCACGCAAGGCTGGCCCATAATCTGTCTGCATGCTGGCCATGGCCTGAAACAGAATCGGAGCACAAGCTCCGATCCAACGTCTCACTGGTGGGACGCCTGGCAGTGTTTATTTTTCTGGGTGACACCCGTCGTAAATGGATTAAGAAAGTCATAAAGTGTCATACAAAGCTCCTTTAACCTAAACACACCCAGTGGCATCTACTCTTGTCATATTCTTTATATGCCAAGTATCCTTGCCAAATGAAGTTGAGCTTTCTTTATGCTGCACATTCTGAACAGTCATTCACTTGTTCACTGCAATGGTGCACTCCTTCCAAAGTAGGCTGAAAGTCTCTTATTAGACTTTTTTGTTAAAAAATCATATATACCACAGGCAAAAATATACGCAGCATAATCAAAAATGTTTCTCATACTTTGCATCTTTCATTCAAACAGCTGAATGTGCACAGCCTCTGGTGCATGTCTTAGTTTGATGTGAGTAAAAGCTAATACCATGGATTAATAATGTCCTTATAATATGTATAGTGACTGATAATATCAGCAATGTGATAAAAATGGTATAACAGCTAATAACAGAAACAATGCAGTTACTATTATCACTAGAAAAGCAACAAGGTAATTCTTCAAGTTCTACACAGGATTTCCACAATGTAAAATACACACTTTTCCTAAAACAAGCCTTTTTACACACCTAGCTTTGCAGCCGCCACAGCCATAAAGCAGCAGTCACCCAAGGCTAGACACACACTATCAGATCTGATGAGCTTTTCTAGGACTCGCACATAGACCTTCAACCTGCGAGGATCATTGATCTGGCCAAGGCGTGTCCGCGAGGATATTATGTGGATCCCACACTCACACACTGGCCGCTCTTCACACACATCTTCCCTGAAAATGCACACAGGAAAAATGGCTCTCCTTCATATTCATTCTCGGACAAGGAATTTGTAGTGTAAATACAAAACTAGGATAAAAGTTGCACACTCATGAAAAATTGTGTTCTGAATTAATGTGATCTTAGCAATCACTGAATTTTATTGATAACATCATAATCCTAGAGTCAATAATAGTACTAACAGTATCATCATTAATAGCATTAGAAAAAAGCGAGGTCACACTGGGCCTACACAGTAGCTCCTTCGTAGCTGAACAGTTGTGGAGACACCTGTGCAACAAATGCACAAAAACAAGTGGCCAGTACATGCACCCTCATAAAAAAAGGTGTATCACTCACCCTTCGTCCTTCTGTATATTGAACCACAGACTGTATTCATCATGTGAAGAAACAAGCGTTAGTGTGGTATCCTGCTGTGCATGCCGAGGTTGAGGAAGGTAATATACTGCCTGCATCCAATGGTCTCGCCAAGGAATATCTTCACTGCTTCCCTTCCAACACTTGTCTGGAAAAGGCATGCAGACAATAAGAAAATTAACATGTATTACATTCCCTCTCATATCTATTACTGTGTTATCAGATTAAGTTTTACAATCAAAAAAACTTTACTTTTCATTTTTCTGTTGACTTTTTATTCAAAGATCACTTTCAGCTAAAGTTCTGAAGCCTTGCAACTCACCTGCTAAGTCAGGATGAGCCCAATAAGGAGCACAGCTTAGCATCACTTCCCCATCCTGGTCCATGCGAATGTCCCACCACATCAAGATGGCATCGCAGTTTCCCGACGCAAGTGTCTTGAACTTGATCCGAGTTGTTTTATCACAGGGTATATCTTGCCGTCTACCACTCCAGTCAAACCTATAAGTGAAGAAAGTAAGTACTAGTACATCAAAAAGGCATGTACTATATATAATATAACCCTCTGTGAATCTTCTTTCAGAATATCCAAGTCCTCAAAAAGATGACAGAAGATAATCTTAGTTTCAGTCATGGCACTGGGTATATGCACTGTCCACTATAGTCTCATTCTGCTAACTTTGTTTATGTAAAAATAGTTTCACAAGCTCTTAGTTAACAAGAAGTCCTACCTGGCCTCACCTATTTACCAAATTTGACCCTTGAGAAACTTCTCCTAGCCTTACCAAAGCCTCTCTCAATATCTCTAGGAGGCTTGTGTCAACTAAATGTTACCACTTAAACTCAGTTAGTACTATCATTATGAACCACCTTTTATTTCAGCTACCATCTTGAGGGCCAACAAAGGATTAAATCTTACAGTATTTACCTACAGATAAATACTTTTAGGATTTCAAATGACACTAATGAGTTGAAAAGGTATTTGAAATTATTTTCCATCATAGTTTTCAAGATAGTCTGATTAACCCATTAGCGACGGGTGTCCCATATATGAGACACCCGAAAAATAAACATTGCCGGGCATACCGCCAGTGTGATGCTGTATCGGGGCTCACGCTCCGACGCAGCAGCGGGCCGCAGCTGGCAGGTGGACAGACTCCAGGGAAGCTCTGCCCGCCGATTTTGTAGCAACCCAGAACATTTTATTTTTGGCTTTTAAATACACCAGCGTGAATGGGTTAACCCACTGGATCAAGGCAACGTAATCTTCACATCATGGAAAAATTTGGTTGAGGGCCAGAGTGACTGGAATGACTCATCATGAGATATTGTTGCCAACTATACATATGTGCCTGTGTGGTCTGGGTCTATGAGCCACACACCCTGGGGAGCTGCCACTTAAGTAATCTTAATGCCGAGATTTTGGTCCATTTGCAGGTCATGAGGCAGCCAGATCCATCAGGTTAGTACTTGAATATGCGATTGGAAAGTCTAAATCCTAGTTAGATCTTCTATTCATTTGGAACTGAGGTTACTGGCAGCGTAACACAGTCTTCATTCAAGGATTATGTGGTCAGTTGATCAGTGACTGTGAGCAGATGGCAGAAAGTGAATAAAGTCTATATGGTAATAAAATCTTTCAGTGAAAATTATCTTGGCTCTACCATAGTTTTTACTTTAGTTCTGTAATGGCTAGGGTAATCCAGATAAAACTCTGTCTTTGAGGCTTACTTCACTCTCATACTGAGAATGGGTGACGAGTCAAAGGTAACATATACCTTTTGAAGAAATCCTTTTACTTATACTTATATGTTCTCATTTTAAAACTATAGCCCCTCCTTATCTTTCCTATTCTTTCTACTGGCACATTCACAGCCTAATAAGGAATATATAGAGGAGTATTTGTATTACAAAAATAATTGAAGTTAAAAGCATAAGAAACTTTCTAGAAAATTTTTAACAAATGATATGACAAGTACCCTACTTAATAAAAAGTAAAAAGATATAAGTATTTTTCCACAAACTAAAATCAACACAAACCAGAAGACTGGAAGAGGTTCTGAGACAGGTGTAAACCAAGACCGAGGAACTTGTGACAGTTGCAGATCATGAACCGCAGCAGCACCAGGGCACTCCTGAACCACTCTTGGCACTGACACCAGAACCTGGCCAATTAAGAAATATTTTTAAGCACATTGGATAAGAGAGAAGGTTAAAGTAGAAACCATTTTCTGACAGTCAAACAGATTGTATGACAATGCTATGAAATATATACTATTTTATTTTTTCTCCTGTTGCTATGGTTTAGCTCTTAAAATAAATCTTTTAAAGTGTGAACTTATTTGCATAACAAAATAAATAATAAAAAACAAGATGAAGTAAAAAAAAAAAAAAAAAAAAAAAAAAAAAAAATATATATATATATATATATATATATATATATATATATATATATATATAACACATGCTGAAGACAGGAATCACAATTATACTTCAGAAATTAGAAATACATTTCAAAAGCTGACCTCAGACTGACTGCTACCAGGAATGTTTCTTGTTACGGGTTGGACTCGATTCCACCTCTGAAGCATTTTTGACGATACAACCTGAGCATACACTGTTCCTTCTGATGGTACCAAAAGGGCATCCTCCTAGGGAAGGAAGATTGGTTTGTCTTGAAAATCATTAATTCACCGAATTAATAAAAATCACTACATGATATGCAAATATAAAGCAATTTTCAAATCATTTAGGTTGTAGAAGGCCTGTCAAAAGCTGGTGGGCCTCATTCCAACAAGATTTTCATTATGACTTAAACATACGCTGTCTCTACTAACAGATCTGGTAATGTTTGGTACCCTCATGTCACCCATCTCTTTTTTCTTGAAAATGAATTGTAAGGATTGTGTAGTAATTTTTTTATTGCATAGCACATCTTTTGCTTTCCCACATTCACCCCCTACAGACCATACTATTACTTATCATAGAGTTAACTCCAGATGTTATCATCTTTTTATTATTTTTCTATCTAGAGACCTGTTAATGCAAATGCAACTAAATACACATTTTGCTGTTTTATGTGTTACGAATATTGACATTCTATGTAGTCTATATATGTTAATGAAATATACTTTTTCTAATGCATATTATAGAGCTGCAAACAAAATCTGACTTAGTGAAACTTGAAAATCAGGTGGAGGGTTTGTGTTTCTTGAGATAATCCGTTTAGGCTTGCACATTTTCAAGCTAACTTTCTAACATACCAGATTTTATAAATACTATATGTAAATAGTTTACCAGAACTGCAACAATTCATGAGAAATTATATAACTATACCAAGATACAATTCTTATTTGTAAAAACTCAAAAATTTGAACCAGAATCCTTTTTTATATATTACACAACATAAACAGTCAACAATGTGAAAAATCATACTAGTGATAATAAAGCACACAAAAACAAATAACTTTTTAGTAATTCTCAGTGAAGAGGTGGTCACCTAAAGAACCTGTAAGTCGAGGCATCATTCACTGTGTACACATCCTATTATCATAACTTTCAACGTAACAAGACTGATTCCTTACCGTCAGAAGATAATCCCGGGCATGTCTGTAGGTGTCGATGGCCCCTTCCCCAATCAGCTCTGTGTCAAACACCTCTGCCACAAGGAGGTTAGCTTTCCTCTCCATGTCCTTCCCTGGACCAACCTCAATTTCTGTTGACCGTTTTGGGATCAGGTGCACCTAACCACACATAGAGAGAGAGAAAGAAAGAACATTTAGCAATAACACAGGATGTAAAAACAATGCAATTAAAAAAGAAGGTAGCTTAGAAACCACTATACTGCAGACATATACACATACTTCAAGTGACAACCACACAAAAACTTATCTACCACAAAGCATCAAATCCTCAATTTAATTTCTAAAAACAAATGGACACCAACCTTGTCTGCACAGCCATTGGCTTTCAACCCCTTCCTTGCACACTCAGCCATAGGGTAAAATGCCTGCAATGAAATTAAAGGGATAGCAGCTTTACTTTAAAGAAGAATATGATGACATTCATAATAATAATGATGATTAAAAGGCCACCGAGGAAGAGCAAAAGGAATAAAAGGGAAAGGAAAAGGACTCTGATGACAAAAAAGGAGGAAGAGAAAAAGTGGAGGGAAGAAGAAGAGAGAAAAAAAAAGAAAGGAGAGAATAAGAAAAATCAAGAGAGTTAAAACATTACATGTCATTTTATTATTCCATCCTTTTGACCATAATTCATAATGCAAAAATTCTCCTCACCTCACAAGCGGTGACTGAATCAGCTCCACAAGCTACTGCCATCATAGATAGCAAGCCTGTGCCAGTACCGATGTCCAGCACGTGCACTTCCTGCCCTCGTCTCCGCAGGTCTGCTATTGAGCGTCGCAGACCTTCATAATATTTGTCGTTCTGTTGGAGTTATTAAATTACACTAAATGATAGTCTATCATCAACATTGTCTACTGACAAATTTGATTAATTATAAGACAGACAGAAACATAAGAAAAGAAAAAAATCTGCATAGTATACAGTAACATAATTTTGTAGTATCATCATTATTGCCATTATCAGAGTATCAATAGTTTACCAAGACAAACTACTTTCCACAGCATCTCTCACCATGGACCATTCCTAAGTACTTTTATCAAAATGAACCCTGTCTCTGCACTTCCTAGACCCATAGCAATGTCAAGTAAGCTCCTGCCCACACTCACCCTTTCCTTGTCATGCAACATATCTGCATAGGACGACCTGGCTACTTCCTGCTTGTAGTCATAATCCTCAGGCTGAATGCCCCACTCCATTCTTCCAGTGATTGGGTTGAGCTGCTGTGTGAAAACACTCATCGTGCGGACAGATTTCAACAAAGGGTTCCTGAAATAATAAAAAAATAAACAAACAATATTAATGGTGATGATCATGAAAATAATAATATCAATATAATAATAATTTGAAAAGTGAGGACCTCAAGCAAACATGCAAACTGAAAAACACAAGTATGGAAAAAGTCAAATAATTAATTACTTTAAAAGAGGCACTGACCACTTTATCAACACAGAAAAATTGACAACACAAACTTCCAAATCTTTCAAATCAGAGGGCAAACAAAACAAATTCATAATTATAAAAATATTTGTGACCAACTAACCTAAATTCCTTTTAAGCCACATCATGAAGCGGTATCAAATTCAAGCTGTATGTCAACTTAAACAAGAGCACATGCACACTTGAACACACATATACATGAACGCACACACACACATGCACACACACAACACACATACACACATGCAAGTCTATACAAATACAATTTACTTATTGTTTTAATTCAAAGAAAATCAAAACAACTGTAACTACCCCTCCAATTTGAGTACTTTACTGCAAAAACAAAAGTATGTATATGTACAAGGGTAGTTCTACTCTGATCAACATTGTTTACCTTCTACAAGCTAGTTCTCAGATCTTCCTTGACAGTATAAAAGAGGAAAGGAAAGGAGAGAAACGGGAGAATGAAGAGGAGAATTCAAATACGAAAAAAGAAGATGAGCCAGAAGCAGATCATAAAACAAAGACCCAGCATAACAAAACAAGAATGGAATGTAAAGAATGAAGAAACAGGTAGAGAAAATGCAGTCAGCTCTTCATAGGCAAAGACACCTACCTGAACAATTTCTGCGTGTGGCTAGGGCACTGTGAAGCTATCCTGCGCACTGATGGTCCTAATCCAGCTTCTTGACGGTTTGAAAGGCTAGCAAGGGAAAATCTCTCGAGTTCTTTGCATGACGCTTTAAGTATTTCCTTGCGATGGATGTCCAGGCACCATTGCAACCACCTCACCATTCAACATCCACAAGTCTGTAATTATGTGCAAGTTAAAAAATGCTAATGATAAAAGACATAAAATATACTTTTATAAGATCAGTACATTTCCCCAAATCAACAGACTATAAATATGACAGTATAGATAATGCAGAAGATAAATTATTTGGGTCAACTCATTTCAGCCTCTATGAGGTATCGATGCTTGCAAATATCTTCTAAGCCAGTGATTCAGAATAATGTAATGGTGCCAACAGCTATAAGACAACAACAGTATATGGAAAAATTCCAATTTATTAATACAAGAGATAACTTCCCGTAGATAATGTAGGCAAGACAAAATCCAGTTTAATAGTATTCAATGGCCCCCAGCTTGGGAACCCCTCTCCTAAATAAACAGTTGGATGAAGATGACATTTTGGCACACTTTTTCTGATGCTGTCCCCAAATTTATAAAGTCTATGGAGTAATTTGTTAAGCATATTACATTCCGGAGTTTACTTTTGGATCTATTCAGCAAGAGCCACACGGGCAGGTAGTTGTGATGTATATTACTCCACCACCTCTCCCTACACTCACTTACATTCATCTGTGTAAATGTAAGTACCTGTGTATAGATGTCTATGTAAATGTCTATATGTGGGTGCACATGTGTACATCTGTACATGTAGGCCGATGTGTATATCAATATGGGAAAACATCATATTTAGTTTATAATTTCCTCTCATTCCAAGTGCATATGTGTTTTAGCATCTATATTTGTGCACATGGGTCTGCACAAGTGTGTAAATATAGTATGAAAGCACATGTGCACTTTTTGGTCAGTGTTAATCACATGATATACAAGTCCACATTACATACAAGGGAAGATTTATATTTTAGAGAGAGAGAGAGAGAGAGAGAGAGAGAGAGAGAGAGAGAGAGAGAGAGAGAGAGAGAGAGAGAGAGAGAGAGAGAGAGAGAGAGAGAGAGAGAGAGAGAGAGAGAGAGAAATATATATGAAGAGTAGGCCAAATACTGATATCAATATAATAATATATGAATATCTCTCCTTCAATTTTCTCTTACTGGTGACTGGACACATTATGATGTGTGTATTTGCAAAAGTAATTGTATAATTGTGTGCCTTTAACCCATTGGATTCAGGTGCCTCATGTTATGTCAAACTGATGATATTCTTATAGAGGCAGAAAAGTTGCAGTCATCAGAACAAGGAATAATCAGCAGACACAAGCAGTAATGCCATAAATAAATGAAAAAGACTGCAGAAAAAGAATTGCAAAGTCCACTTATTAATCCCAAGTTTCAGATCTATCTTGCCGAGCATACCGAAGTGAAGACAATGTTTGCCGGAGGGTGCTGGAGTGTGGAGCTTCCTATCAACTCTCACCACTCAAGCGGGCATGCCCAGTCACGACAACTTATAGACTGTTAGATAAACTTTATGATGTGGAGTTGGGGACTTTTTCCCTAGTCAGTGCAGCTGAATTACCTGTAATTTTTTTTTGTATAACTCAATTTTCTGCAACACCCTCCACAACCATTCACAGTAGGGAGGAATGGGATCCTGGAAATAAGTGTCCCCCCCTGGATCTGGTGCTTTTCCAGCCATGGCTCACAAATGGCACATTCTACACACATTTACTGGTGAAAATAATGCAAGAGCCCCACCCTATATAAATGTCTAATCATCCTCCATGACCTTTGTCTATTCATGACAAATCATTTCTGTCACAAGGCCTTTCATATAAAATTACTAACACATTCATTCATCCATTCATTTTTTCACTCATTCCTTCACACCCATGAACCTCTCCATTTGCCAATCCCTTCAATCACTCGTTCATTTGTCTTTCATTAGTTCTTTCACAGATCCGGACTGGGAATCCCTGGCTCCTGGGCTTTACTTCTATCTAATGACTGCCGATCGCTGATATCATATGGGACTGCAATGGTTTTATATACTGAAATTAAACAACAACAAAAAATTATAAATTTAACTCTATTCCATTTCAGTTGCTTCATAAGCTTTATAATTCAAAGGGCATTAAAAAAGTTAACAAAACCATTCACATAATAACCTCAAAATGAACATTCAAAATACAAATTGAAATATCACTAATCATTTGAAAGTAACCGTTCCCTCCAAAACTATGTCCCTATTACTCCAGCTAGCGAGCATGAGGACACTCCTGGAAATCCACAACATTACTATATGAAAAAAATACCTTCTGAACATAAAGTCTCACTCGAAGACCCCACCCAAATTGTCATAATTCCTGCATTTGAAGTAGAGAAATACAGTCAAATTACAGAGCTTTTAAAGGGGCGATTTTCTCCATATGGTCATTTGTGGTCAATCTGAATGAAATTATCTGACTTTATACATACATGGCTGATGATCATTTAGTTTCATACATTCAGACCTATTAGTTTACCCATTATAACTTTCTGACGTTAAATAAGTAAAAATAAAACCAGTATTAGAAAGGCTACTCAGACAAAAGTTTTCAAAGTAGCAGGCTACCTAGGTCCAAGTAGGAGGCAGCCCTGTTTTTCAATACAACCCCTCAGATGCATTTTCTGCGCTTCTGAAGACAGTGTTTTTCAATGGTGCGTAAAAGTAATTGTCCTGCTACCCGGTGATCAAAAGGCCGACAGACAGTGAATTTTCGCCAGGTGCCGGCTACTTTTGAACACCTTGAATAATGTCATTTGAATACAGTGCTGAAGACATCTAACCCTAAAATGTCAAGCAAGAAATTAATTCTAAGTATATTAATTATCAAGGAAAAAAAAATCATGAAAACCATTAAATTAATTGACATAAAGAATTTTGATGGGCAATGACTATATAGATACTGCTGGTTCCCAGACATATCCCCAATTGAATTTGTAGTCTTTTGTCCATACTTTAAGGTGATATATTGATTTTCAGAATTAGTCTAAATGTTTGAGAGAAGAAGAATGGATCACCAAAATCTTGCCTTTGAGATATGAGTGTCTAAAGATTTCGACAGCTGTTATCATGTCACATCGAGTTAAGTGAGAATACGCTACTTGTATGCTGACATGCAAAGCACGTGTAGTAAAGGCCACATGTAACGTTAAATATTAAGTAAAGTGATGGAGGAGGAGAACTCAGTGTAAGGAGAAGAAGAGTAAGGGTTGATAGCTAACTTGAAATAGAAAAAGAAAAAGAGAGTAGTAAAGAAACGGGGAGGGTGACACCTCTTGCTTGGCAAGTCTCTGTTAACGACTGTTATTCTCGTCCTGTAAATATCCGCTATACAAAAGGCTGGGAAGTAGTGAAATCGAGTCAGAGTACAGTGAAACAGAGCACATGTCTCTTACAAATGTAGGCCTAACACTTCTCGTCTTGTAGCCTCCCTCTGTGCCAAAGAGCTAAATATAACAACTTCACAATATAATAATAACTAATAAATATATGTATAAACTGTACAAGATGGAACAAATAAATTATTGTTAGCATAGGTGCTTCACCTGGCCGTCCTCCTCCACCAAAGACAAAGTTATTTGTCAAAAACCTTGTTTTTTCACCATAAATTGCAGTCATTAGGCAGACAGCAATCACCTGAATAATCAGGGAACCTGGACGAAGGTTTTCAGAGGTTTAACAAATCTTCGATGCTATTCTAATATTCATCGGAACATCACCCTTCATGAGCGACAGTAGTTGATCTTGACTGTACGACCTACATGCATAGCAGCAGTCTATATATAGTCCCTCATGCACAACAACAGTCTACATATCTACATACTCAACGGCAGTCTATCTATGAAGAATTGCTCGCTGCGAGAAGAGGCAAGGTCTGTCCCCTTCCCCTCTGAGGCTATTCTTTGCCTGCGCAGATTACTGCAAATATCAGTGAGTCTGCTTTTTCCCTCTATTCCCAAAAAGGTCATTCAATCTTCCCTCTTTTCATGAGGTCATTCTGTAAATACATCCTATAAATGTCCAATTCATGGATGAGAACGTCTCAGCCATCAAGAGATTAATGAAGCAATAACTATCCGTCTAAAATATCCTGGGGGCTGTGTAATGCCAGAATGAGCCTCAAACATCAAAATCTTTAAAACCGTCTTCCTTCCCTCAAATAATGACGAAGGAATACTTAAAAAGGGTCAAAAACAATCAAAATTGAAGGCTCTTCTGACGCTATCTCGAGAAAAGCGCTTATTAAACCTATTAATAAATACTTTATAGCCAAACAACTCACACCTGTTCATAACTTGGTATATTGCAAATCTCACTGCATCCCCATCACCACGAAACAAGAAGAGAAACGAAGAGAAAAAAGAAAAAAAGAAAACCGAATCAGATTTTTTTCTCACGTGTTAGCAGAAGACGACCTCGAGTTTCCTGCGCGAGAGAGGAAATCTTTTAAAAATTGTGTTTGGTGCTTGTTTTAAGGTCCATCTGCTTATTTTGGGAGGGAACAATTTTTATTGGGGTCCCTAAAATTATATTCGAGTTTCCTCTTGCTTCGAAATGATCAGTTGAGGTATTTTGATACCTAAATTAGACCGCCAAAAGGGTTGTTTCAAAATCCAAATTTTTCCCCATAAGCATGGAAGATCAGAGTAGATAACGCTATCAGAAAATAATTCGTCGTCTCCTACGTGTCAAAAAGGAAGAGAGGAGGTCCAAAGTCGAAGAAGTCCGGGCAAAACAGAGGCCCGGCAGTATTGGAACGCTGGCCATTGCGGCACCGTGAGGGCCTTTTTTCCTCGGCTTGAAAAACCTCCCAAAACCGCCTCGATTCCCCGCTTATCCGGCCCGACTCACCCTTATCCGGCCTCCGATCCACTCCCGAAGGCCCGAGGAGAAGAGCTTCCCCCCGCACAGGTCCAATTGGAGGGGCGACGTGGGCGAAATCAGGGCAGAAATGACGACCCCCAACACAGGTAAGGCTGGGAGGCGGCGGTTTCGGGGCCGATTTCGAGGGATTTTCACGCCTTCCGGAGGGATTTGGGCTCGTTCCCTGGTCTTCCAGGGTCGCTGGGAGGGATTCCTCACGCCCTTATCCTCTGTGGGCGGAGATGGGCGGCGGGGGAGGGGAGGAATTAAGAAAACCGAATCCCGAGGCGCGGAGAGGTTTTCAGCGGCTGGCCAAAGGGTTAATTTTCCTCCTAATTTCATCCTGTCGACCTTTTTCACCTGAAATTCTAACGCCAGAGAAGTCCCAAGTTGTACATCTGACGTCGGAAAGCAGAGCATCAAAGGGAGTCCATTGAATGTCTTGTTATTGACGGCGACATGTTATGAAAGGCTTGATTTCTGTGGGGGAAATTTCTGTCTTGTTTTCCTCGTATTTTCTCTTCTCTTTTCTTTGTTTTCTGTTCGTGGATTATGGTGTTTTTGGGAGGAGGAGAAAGTAGTTTCTGGTCTTTTGTTTTTAAGGCTCAAGAAAAATAGGATTGTAGTGGGGTTTCTTGACATTTTGACTGTTGTTGATGTGGAGGTTATGACTCATATTGGTTGTTTTGTTGTATTTCCTTTTTTTCGTTTGCTTTTTTTATATTTTTTGCTAGTTGGTAATGTTGCTCGTTGTTGTGATCACTGGTCGGAATTGTGTTTGCAAATGAGTTCGTAATTGGAGTTTGATTTATTCTTAGTTTTATTTGTATCTATTCATGCGGTTTTATCTTTGTATATTTATTTTTTTCCTTTTGTAAAGCAGTTTGTCGGCATACTTGATTCATGCTGTATGTAGATTTACCACAATACTGAGTTATGTTTCTTTTTGTTTTGCTGCGCCTCCATTCCCGTCTTTTGTATCACTAATGAAGAGACTTCTCATTCCCTTTATTATGAAAAAAAAAACTAAAGTTGTAATATAATATTCAGTTCTCTTGTCATCTCCTTGTCATGTCTTCTCATCTTGTTTGAGGTCTTGTCCTTTCTTTGTCATCTCGTGGCAAAAGGAAGGAATGTACAAAGTTGCTTAATTGTTTCTGTGGGTAATAACAGTCAGAGGTTTACTGTTCAAAAGAGGTTGACTTTGAGGACACATTTGTGGAATACAGTGGATATGACAGCTGTCAGAGTGACAGGGAATTTGGAATGAGTCATGAAGAATTTGAAGGAACCAAGGCCAAGTGTGAGAAAGATCTACACTTGTTTCTTTTTTTAAACATATTGTACTTAATCTGATACAGACTCGGTTTCTTCTTGTTCTTCGACCTCCTCTTTGACGTCATCAATTTCTTTAATCTTTTTCTCTTTCGTCTTTATGAGGCATGGGCATTGTCATATGTCAAGGAGTATATATATATATGAGTGTCCTTGTGTGAACGTATGATGGTTACTCTTTAAAGTACAGATGCACTTCCCAGAGACTAGATCCCAACTCCATGTCATAAAATTTATTCAACAATCCAAGTTACCATGATCGTGCAAACTGCTCTAGTGGAGTGTTGGAGGGAACTCTCCCTCCCCCCAGCACCCGCAGCAAAGCATGGAGCTGAAACTAGGGAACATCAATTAGACTTTGTGTGTGTATGTGTGTGTGTGTGTGGGAGAGGGGTGGGGGACATTGCTATTTGTGACTGCAGATTATTTCTGTCCAGCCAAATGAAAAGTTGTCTCTTACAAGAAAGTCATCTTCACTTTGCCCAAGCTGAGTGCATCCACACTAAAAATTAACCAACCTGTCAGCACTCCAGCAAAGGCTAACACACCATGCACTCTGACTAGAGAGTTTCTAGACTTTTATGATCCTTCATCATGAAAGATGGTAATAGTCGAGGCTTTTGTAAAATTGTGGGGATTACATAACCCTAAGCTGCTGGGCATGGCATGCACAGACATGCCATTGCCCATTGTGTGTGTTGAATTTAGTCAGTTTTTACTTATAGATGGCTCTGCAAGTACTGTCACCAGTGAGCCAATTACACAAACTACCTGTCTCATCTGTTTACCCTTTTCCTTGATTTTCAATAATGTTTTTTAATATTTATTACTGCTATTAATAGTGTCAGTAAAGATATAGTGATTATAATGTGTATAGTAATAATAAGTATCAATATTGATAGCATTAGTAAAAAATAATTTTCCCACTTTTTCAAGGAAAAGTGAGTTTCCAAGATCTACTAATTGACTCCTTCGTGGCTGAGGATTGAAAGAGCCATCTATGTATAAAAATATTTAACCAAGCATTGCCAAAGGGAATGCACCATTTTCCTGTCGACATGGGGTTAACACTGCACAGCTATTGAGTTGGGCACCCATAGCAAATCACAGCACGTTCAAGTGGTTTGGAATGGAATGTGTCCTGTGTGATGGCAAGAAAGAAGGCCTGTGGTGAAAGCATTCACTGCTCTTTTCTTTCTCTTTCCTTTTTCCTTTTGTATTTTTCTATGTATGTGATAGACAGAGAGATTGGTTGTGAGGGAGAGAAAAACTTGCACACAAATAAAAGATTTTTTATGTGTGAGCAAGAGGGAGATTATTTGTGAGTGAGAGAGAAAGAGAGAGAATTATTGGTGAGTGAGAGAGAGAGAGAGAGAATTAGAATTATTGGTGAGTGAGTGAGAGAGAATTAGAATTATTGGTGAGTGAGTGAGAGAGAGAGAGAATTATTGGTGAGTGAGTGAGAGAGAGAGAGAATTATTGGTGAGTGAGTGAGAGAGAGAGAGAATTATTGGTGAGTGAGTGAGAGAGAGAGAGAATTATTGGTGAGTGAGTGAGAGAGAGAGAGAATTATTGGTGAGTGAGTGAGAGAGAGAGAGAGAATTATTGGTGAGTGAGTGAGAGAGAGAGAGAATAATTTGTGAGTGAGTGACAGAGAGAGAGAATTATTTGTGAGTGACAGAGAGAGAGAATAATTTGTGAGTGACTGAGAGAGAGAATAATTTGTGAGTGACTGAGAGAGAGAATAATTTGTGAGTGACTGAGAGAGAGAGAGAGAGAGAGAGAGAGAGAGAGAGAGAGAATTATTGGTGAGTGAGTGAGAGAGAGAGAGAGAGAGAATTATTGGTGAGTGACTGAGAGAGAGAGAGAGAATTATTGGTGAGTGACTGAGAGAGAGAGAGAGAATTATTGGTGAGTGACTGAGAGAGAGAGAGAGAGAATTATTGGTGAGTGACTGAGAGAGAGAGAGAGAATTATTGGTGAGTGACTGAGAGAGAGAGAGAGAGAATTATTGGTGAGTGACTGAGAGAGAGAGAGAGAGAGAATTATTGGTGAGTGACTGAGAGAAAGAGAGAGAATTATTGATGAGTGACTGAGAGAGAGAGAGAGAGAGAATTATTGGTGAGTGACTGAGAGAGAG
>NC_091582.1:4958387-4970887 GCF_042767895.1 Penaeus vannamei
GTTTCCCTGATTACTTTACTCTGTAAACAGAGAAACGAATGAAAGAGCTTAAATTGATAGAAAATTAAAGGACACATACTTTTTAAAAAATGTATTGAAGGGTCATCTATTGTGGACATTTTCAAATTACTGAAGGAAACGTTTTGCATAAGGGGGAAAAAATGTTTTTGCAAATGTGAGTATTTTGAAAAAAAGTGAGAAAATGGGATGTGTATATGGTTATATAGGTTTGATAGAAATTTAGGGTCCCAGTTTTTCCACAGTAACCTCCTGTGTGGACTACAAGCATTCATATAGCTTACTCAGAAGAATGTGGTTATTGTGATTGATTTTGAGCATTTTATTGTCAATTGATATCAACCTTGTGTTAGGAATGTATTGAGTAGCAAATGTACAATGTATGAATGATTAAGAAACTTGAATTTTATAACTGGATCAAATGTATTACTATTTGTAGCTTTTGTTTTTTGTATCTGTACCTTTCATCCTTCCTGATACACTCTCTGAAAGTTCAACTTCCCCTCAAGAAATCCCAGTGCAGTGCAGTGAAATAAGAAGATACTGCTAGTGGTCATGCACTTCCAGTTAGGTGCATGGAGGAGGGAGTGTAGGTGGGAGTCCCATACCAAACTGACCTGCCTCTGTTGTTAGGCAACCATATTGATTAGCCAGTAGAACTGGACTTGTTTACCAAAATAAGGGAGGCCATAAAGAGGCAATAATCAAAGGACTCATGTTTCAGCCCTATTGTTAAAATGTGAGTGGCTGTAGAGAGAGAGATTGTGGTGGTGTCCTGTGCACCATTCAGTGAAGTATTGATTCTGTTGGTGAAATGTTGGGCAGTGTTGTTGTAAGAGACAGGAGTTTTAGTTCTGTATTTTGTGGGCAATTGCAAATGCCAGTTGGTCAGGTGTGTAACACTGAGTGTTGGAATGTGTCAGTGATGGTCTGCAGAAGATGATAGGACATTTTCCATGTCTCAAGAAATGATTGAGACTTGTGCAGAAGTTAAGTAGGGAGAGCATAACATTGAGTGAGGGAGAATGTGTTTATGCCTGTCAAGGAAAGTACCAAATATGGTGGTTTTCTTTTTTATTCCCCAGATTTCTTACATTGTGCCTTTTCTGGTTGCATATTATACATCTTCAAGGAATTTGCAAGATTGCATGTATAATTAAAACAATTAAAAGATATCAGTTCTATTCTCCCTAAAGCAGATATTGTTTGTTTATTTTTATCTGTGAACAAATATAATGACTTGTTTAAAAAAAAAAAAAGATTAAATACCAGAAGTAAGATAAAATAATACAAGACCTTGAATAATATACTTATCTGTAATTTTTGATGATGTACCATTATCAGATAACTCTGTGGATAGTTTATGGGATTTGGTTATACCTTGTAATGTGATGTGATTTTTTTTTCTTATATTTTAGTTTAGATAATCTCTTGTTATGTAAAGGGTTCCAGTAGATTTGGTAGCACCCTCTGACTGGGTCCACAGGTATTGATTTCATATAAAGTTGGTATTCATGTTGTCGTGTTTATTAATTATCTTATTTTTGTGGTGTTTATTCATTATCTTATTTTTTACAGTTAATTGGTGAAGATTTATTGACTAATTTTGTCTTTAGTAAGTGTTTTTTTGGTATAGCATGGAGTAGTAGAATGGAGACTTCTTGATGTTTTTTATCATATTATTATTATTATTATTATTATTATTATTATTATTAAACTTTTTTAACAGAAAAGAAAAAAAATTGGATGTGATGAAGGATTAGCTTTAATGTAGAGAATGATTTGTAGAAGGTTTAAGAAATAGTTAAATGCATATCAGAATTTTTGAGGCAATATCAGTTTTAAGATCTTCCCTCTCTACCTCTTTCGTTATTATTGTTATTGCTCGAAAGTGACATGAACATGGAAATATTTAACTGACAACAATCCTAGGGCAATAGTTTTGTGGATTTATGAGTATTATTTGAACTGCTATAGGAATTAAAATAACTGTTAAAAATTTTGGCTAAAGTAGGGCATAACTGGTGGCTCTGCACATGCCACTCTGTGCCTAGGCTATTATTTAGGTCGTAGCCATTTTTTCAAGGCTTCATCCTGGCAGTCGACCGAGGAATAGAAGTGAATAGAAGTCATCAGGTGTCTGTAAAAATTTTCCTTGCTGTATTTTTCATGTTAAAAGTCAGTCAAAGTTGGTCCCATATCCATGTGAACGTAAGAGACATGCTCCTAGAGAAACATGCTTACTAAGCTGCGAGATGATGCGGTAGGGTCTAGGGTCGCCAGTTCCTTTCCACCCCAACCTTGACCCCATCATACTAACGTCAGCATATCAGTGCTCATTCACAGCTGTGTCGACTGAGAGGGGCAGTCGGGTGTGACCCCAGGACCATACAACACACTACCACCGAGCTAAGCCACCTATATGAAAATTAGGATTATGCATTTACTGTTTCAGAAGGAATGGATAGTTCAGTATTAGATTTTTTATTTTTATTGATCCATGATTTGATTTTCTCTATTCAGATAATTTGTTTGTTCAAGTACCCATGTGACTATCAACATATTTTTCATATTCTAGTTGCCTACAAACTTACAAAGTAGATTAGTCTGCTAGAAATCTTTTGCAGATGGCAAACAAAAAGTAATCTCTAATAAATCTCATAGAACATCTTGACTTTATCATTAGTTATAAACAAGGAGGCCATGGTCATCATGATTAATCATGATTAAGCAAGTCATGCTCTAAGAGGCCAACTCATTGAAAACTCTGAATGTTTAAAAAATTCTGGCTATCATTTGAATGTGGGTCTAACTTGCACAAACTATAATGAAGAAATTTTTACTTCTTAGTTTTTCATGTGTATGTATTTAGATTTTTGGGAGTATAGATCAGCTATGTTTACCTAAGAATTTTACTTTGATGTAAAAAAAAAAAAAAAAAAAAAAAAAACAGATATTATTCTAGTAATGAGAGATTGACCAAGTTTTTTTCTTTTTCTTCACCACATTCCATAAAATTCTGAAAAGCTTATTTCCTTATTCCAGGCACTATCACTGTAAGTACAGCCTATGAAACAAAAGATATATAATTGCTATGACAGTATTAAATGCAAACTGAGAGGCAGCATATTTTTGTATATATAATCATTTATGCTTACTAAATCTTATGAAAAGAAAAAAAAATAATAGTGAAGAATGGAAGAGCTACAGTGAAAGTGTAAGCCTAAGCAAGCAAAGCCAGCCAAGGAGGGCGTGACATGATTGCCTCGTAAGCAGTGATTAGCTTTCGTTAAATCTCATTGACAAGAGATTGTCGCACTCACACACATCTCGGCTCAGTCTGATTAATATACCTGTGACCTACTGAAGAAGCTGGTCTCATCAATATGTCCTCTCCGATTTCGCTGAAAGTGTTGGAAAGCACTTCTTTTTCAATGGGAATATCTTCACAAAAAGACTCCAAACCTGTACCTTGTACATCTCTGAAATGTTAGTTAGACTTCATCTTGACAATCTTCACATTCCTCGCAAGTTAGTCAGACAAGGAAGATGATGATGGCAAGCCTTGCTATCTGGAATTGAGTTATGACAGTTTGCACGAGTGTGGCAATGCTGTCGTCGTCCTGCAGCTGCGTAGGTATCGATGACCTATGGCAGAGGCTGAAAATGACGTGGCTGTGTTGCAGTATCAATTCGCACAATAGTAGTGTTGTTCACTGTATGGAGGAGAGTGATGTAGGTCAGACTGGTAAGTATTCATGGCTCTAATAGTGTGCATTATGCATCTAGTTATTCATTTGCTTACTTGGGACCTAGTCTGCATTCTTGATGTGCCTCAGGTAGCAAATTGTTGAAGATGACAAACAGCATTTAAGATTTGATTTTTGTTAGCTCGGGGGGGGGGGGGGGGGGGAATCTGAGAAAAATAATTATTTAATCCCTGCACAATTGCTTTATTCTCATCTCACTGATATGCAAAAAATATCCATTATTCTTTTTGTGAATGATAATGATAAAGATAATTGTAATTTTAATGATAATAACAGATTACAAAAACAATGAAAATGATGGTAGTGACAATAGTAGTAATGATGTTTTAAGAAAAATTTAAAAGCATCAAAATACATTATTATGACTGGAAAAATAATTATTATCTAGTCGAACATATAGGTTGATAAACTTTCTAAAGTATATCACAATGAGTACATATTGTTTTAAAGTAAAATATGAGTACTAGTAAAGTATTGTATGTAGGTCTGACATATAAGGGAATTAAAAAGAAATACATAAATACAAGATAAATCTCCAAACATTTCCACAACAACTCCAAAACAACATTGCTGGTTTTGGTGGACCCCGTGCTGATTGAAAGAAACTATAGTGGATGGTTTTAGGTAGTTATTTGATTTTCAACAACAGGAAAATCAATTGTATTTAAGGTGTATGCAATACCTAGATTTCAAAGATAATGAAAATGATAGTAGTGATAAAAGTAATAATGATGTTTTAAGAAAAATTTAAAAGCATCAAAATGCTTTTTTTTTTTTTTTTTTTTTTTTTTTTTTTTTTACTCTCTGCGTTAATTTTCAGGTTTTTCTATAACTGATTCTTCTTGCTGCTCTTTATCCTTCTACATTCTGAAACTTGTCAGTGAACATCTCATGTGCAGAAGGAACATATTACAAAAATATGATAAACTACTTGTGTTTAAGGTACTTCCTAACAGTCCCAAGAATAATATAGATACAAGGATTATGTTACGTGTTCTGAAAAAGTAAAAAAAAGAATAAGATGTATAATGGATAGATATATATTTTATATGTATGTATTATATAATGTATATTTTATATACATATATACTACATATATTATATGTATATATAATGTATATGTATTATATATACATATCATATATATATGTGGATATATGATACATATATGCATATATAATGTATATATTACATGTATTTATAGTATATATATTTTATATATAATATATATGTATATATGATACATATATATATCATATATACATTTATATATACATGTACATGCGTACATATACATACATACGTGTGTGTGTGTATATATATATATATATATATATATATATATATATATATATATATATACATATACATATATACATATATATACACATACATACATACATACATACATACACATATATACATATATATATATATATATATATATATATATATATATATATATATATATATATATATATATATATATATATATATACATATACATACATACATATATAAATAATATCTACATTATAAATATGTATTATCTATATATATAATACTTTATATATATATATATATATATATATATATATATATATATATATATATATATGCATATAATATAAGTATTATATATGCATATAATACATATTTATAATGTAGATATTATTTATATATGTATGTATGTATATGTATATATATATATATATATATATATATATATATATATATATATATATATATATATTTATATATGATAATCATATGATTTTAAAATTTATTTACAAGGTTCTGGGAAAAGTACTGATAAGTGTGTCAAGGTTCCGCAACCTACTCTTCCATACATTTAAGAACCAACTAGGTTCCCACTTGGCCAATGGGAAGTGTCTGATTATGTAGCATCAGGTTGTCAACCATAAGAACATTTTGTTAATGCTATTGATTTAGAATTGACTCTTGCCATGATAATGGAAGTAAATTATCTAAATTATATGAAACATAAGAAGCCTGCAAAAATAATTTGATTTCTCCATACGGGCATCTCTCTTCTTGTCCTCTAACCTCAGTACCAATTTGCAGTTGTTCCACGCAACTTCCGCCTGCTGGAGGAACTGGAAGCAGGCCAGAAGGGCGTTGGAGATGGCACCATTTCGTGGGGACTGGAGGATGATTCAGACATGACCCTTACCAACTGGACTGGCATGATCATAGGGCCACCTAGGGTAAGTTAAAAAACAGATAATTAAGATCATGATAATGATAATAATAGTAATAATAATGACAATGATAATAATGCTCAAGAACTATTTGTTAAATGAAACCTCTGTAGGTGTGTCATTTTTGTGAGCAACTTTTTAGTAGGTAGTTCAGTTGCTTGTATTCAGTAATTTATTTTAACCAGTAAATCTAGAATATACTATAATATTTCCTGGTGTCCATATGAGTAGCATCCTATTAGTGTAATCTAACGGCTCAGTCACGCATTCACTGCTGTGTTTTGGATGTTATTGCACTGTGCATTGAAATTAGTGACACAATATCAGGTGTCATGTACAAGGACAGTATCATTTGTAAAAGCTTATGCATGCCACAAACTCCATTCATGATCTGACTGAAAATGTTAAGGCATTTTGATTGTACGTAACTCAGTATTGGAATATACAGTAGTTTAGTATTTTTATCATAAAATATATTTTTAATTGTTATTTTCTATGCCAAGTAAAACACCCATACCTATTGATAAGCTTATAATGTACTGTCACAATCCAAAATTTCTTAACCCCTCCCTCTCCTACCCCTCGAAGCTGTATGCGGGACAAGTTAACCAAGGAGGAGGGTGGGCAGGGTGGGGCCTAAGGGTGAGGGTCTGGCTCATTTGCTCTCAAAAGGGTTTCTTGAGAAATTGTATAATATGGGAAATTGTTGCCACATTATTATCTTATGTTTATAACTTTAGAGTATGTAATTGATAGATGATGATAGTAAGGTGATAACATAAAAGCATGTGTAACAGTCCAGGTGTTTAATGCTGTAGTCTTGTATTGAAACCCATTTACACGTCCAGCCTTACCAAATTACCTCCCTCATGGGATGCTTGGAATATTCATGGATGGCCCATAGAAAGTAAGATTTAAAAACAAATCTCATAGTCAGATCAGGCTGAAAAACATTAACCCACTTGCACCAGGTGTTACACATATGTGACGCCCAGAATATAGATAATGGCCGGCTGTTCCACCAGTGCGACACTAGATTGATGCTTGCACTCTGATTTTGTTGCCCATGGCAGGCGGCTGGCGAGCAGGTTCCCAGACTGGCCCACACGCCAATTTTAATACCGCTCAGAAACAGGGATTATTGCCCTCTAAATGTACCATTGCAAGTGGGTTAAAACACTTTAAGACTCTTTAAATCACTACCATGCTAGAAATTAACACTGAATATAACTCCAGAACCTTTTCCTATTTAAATCTAAATATTTATTCTCTGTATTCTCCCTTCAAACCAAGTGAACAACACAAAAAAAACTGCAGATCTTCCACACAATGAGATGGAATATCCATATCTATATGTAAATATTAATTTTCTAGCTTGCTGTTCTCTGAGGAGGGATTAATTAGCCAATTTTATGGCTCAAATACATTAGCTTGCTTCTAAAGCCTCTGTCAGTGACACTCCCAATGACCATATAATTTGTACAGAGAGTGACACTGTTATTAACATGGTCTTTCAATGTCTGCCTGCCAGGCCATGATCAGAGCAAATGGTTAGGAAGGGCTATGAAACTTTTAACCTTTATTATAGGTTTGCAGTTTATATTCAGTAGTTTTGGGATGAAACAATAGAAGTAGTACCTTTTGGAACTGGCTACTAGATACATACAGTATATATCTCTTTAAAATGGTATGTCTCTCATTAGTTTCATAGAAATTTGTTTCAGTTATATATAATGAGTTATTTGGTTTTCTTTTGTTTTTACCTCATTTACACATTGTGTGTGAGAGCAACCTTGGTCTTTCTATATGCAAGGTTTTTGGTAACCTATAACTAGGTGATATTTGAGTTGCCCAAAGCTTACTTATTTTCTTTCTCACATCAGGTATTTCATATTCTTACATGTCATTTATCATTCTCATTGATTTTGTATATTTCACCTTCACTTCCGTAAGAATGAGAGTGCTGTCCTAATAGTTTAGCAATTTACTTTTGAGTTATTGAAGTTGTTGCCCAATTGTTGCATTAATCCCAACATTGAGGCGTATGTATATCTATCAACATCGACTGGCAAACTAATATGTATCACCCAAGTGTCAACAGCTTAAAAGCAGGCATTTGGTTTGAAATACTAGGCGCGCACCATGGCAGTTACTCGATTTTGTCCTTTGTATCTCAGGTATCATTCTATGACATTTTCTATTAATTGTACCTAGAGGATTCAGAGCGGCAGTAAATATGTTCAAATGTCCATTTTATATATATATATATATATATATATATATATATATGTATATATATATATATATATATATATATATATATATATATATATATATAATATATATATATATATATATATATATATAATATATATATATATTATATATATATATATATATATATATATATATATATATATACTTCAAAACCAGTGATATTTCTTACAAAAGATGATACTAACCTTGTTGCTTTTTTATTTGCAGACAAATTTTGAGAATCGGATGTACTCATTAAAGGTAGATTGTGGTTCAAGATACCCAGATGAGCCTCCAAATATTCGCTTTATCAGTCGGATCAACATGCAGGGAGTCAACAGCCAGACAGGAGTGGTAAGTTAGGAGGTTGGATATTTTATGAGGTTGAACACTTTCTTAACCCACTAACGACGGGTGTTCCTCATATGAGACACCCGAAAAAATAACATTGCCGGGGTCCCGCCAGTATCATGCTGTATTGGGGCTCGCGCTCCAACGCAGACAGAGTCCAGGGCAGCTCTGCCTGCCGATTTTGTAGCTGCCCGGAATCTTTTATTTTCGGCTTCAAAATATACTGGCGTTAATGGATTCAAGAATAATCTTAGAAAATCCTTATATGATCCTTCTAGGCTTTATCTTGGATAATCAAACTTTAACCCCTGATGTTACAGTCCCATCATGGAAAAATTTGGGTCGAGGGCTGGGTGACATAAACATGCCATCATCAGATAAATGACCACAGGCCAGGTGACGCAAACTTATCATCATGAGTGAAGGCCAGATAGATAGAAAAAACTCGCCACGAGTTCATAAACCTCTTGGTTTGTAATTATGCTAAATTGTCACATAGAATAAGGCTTTTAAATTATTGCCATTGATAAACAAATGTGGAATGTAAGGTGTGTAAGCTGTGACTGGAAAAGCAGCGACTCCAGGCAGGACGTCATTTCTTAGCTTCACATCAAATTCCTGGCTGCTGTGACTGGTGGTGCAGGTTGTATTATAGAAAATTGAAAATTAATAATAATAATAATATATATACCAAATAGCATGCCCAGGATATTGGCCACTTACGTAACTCACTGCCCATATTTTTTGGCATTGTGATTTCCATGACGCAACTGGATCCAATGGGTTAACAATTACAATTGGTATATACATGTCTCTTGTGAATGTTAAAAATTTGTGAATGCATATGGAAATTGCCAGTATAGTGCTATAAGGATAGTCAATAGTTAAACTTCTGCTAGTTCTTGAAATCATTGTAGAGTAACTGGTATTCAGAGTACATGATAGTGATGATGATAACCAGAATGTTGCCATCAGAATACTTCAAAATCAGATAGATTCCGCCTCAAAATCCAATAGATCTGGTCATTAAATCAGGAATCAAACTTCAATAACTGGTTAAAACTGCCTGTGGAACTAGTGAACCAGATCTAGAGCATTCTACTTTAATTTAGTGGGCAGTGAAGGTCTGTAGTCCATGATATCAAAGATATTTTTGAATTTTGTTATGCAAGTTGGCCCAGATACACCAAGCCCTTTGGAGTGTAATTTTGACGTGAGCTTTATGGGAGGTTCTGGGGCTTCAGTTGACTCTAGGTCCAGGGCTGGGGCTGGGAAGTAGAACATGCACTTGTTGTCTCTTTTTTCATAGTGCTCATGTAACTACTTGTTATTTTTCTCTCTCTCCTTGACCTTTCCTTTGCTATTCCTTTATCTTTGGCTTTTTTTTTCTTTTTTTTTCTCTCCATTTCTTTTCTTTTCTTTATTTGTCAATATTTTTTGTTGCTCTTGTCTCTCTTGCCTTCTTTCCTCATTAGCTTGTTATTTATTAACTTCCTTTAAGAAGATAGTTAACTTTTTGAGATTGCAGGGAAGACACATCATAAATTAAGTCAGCCATTAGTCTTCGAACAATGGCACATTTATACATCATAATGATGAAAATGTTATGGAGAGTTAGAAATTGTTGTACTTCTAAGCTACATATATTCATTGATGTAAAATTCTTGGAGCGTATTGCTTAACTAATTCAACATCATGTGACTGATATTCTTTTGGGATAGAATAATAAAAGTAAGGAAGGAGAGAAGTAAAGAGGGATTAGCTTATTAATGGCAAATAAATTATATGAAGGGATTGAGTGTGCAAAGCAGTAAGTTTTTAAACAGATTTATATGTATGCCAAAAGAAAGCCTCACAGAACTTTGATGTTTTCCACAGGTGGATCGTCGACATGTGTCTGTACTTGAACGCTGGCAAAGAAATTACACAATCAAGACAGTGCTGCAGGAGTTGAGGCGTTTAATGACCCAGAAGGAAAACATGAAACTCACACAGCCACCAGAGGGCACAACCTTTTAGCTGGCCTGTTCATCACACAGCCTCCCAAAGCCCAAAAACCCCTCCAGACGGCCGACATACCTAACATACCAAGCACCTCCACCACCACTACTTCCACTACCACTACCACTACACATCCTGGAATCAGGAGAGGGGATGCACCAATGCGGCACCATTGCTACTACCCATGGGATGCCACGCACTTGCTGGCCAACACATGTGCCAGCCAGCCAGACCTCCTTCAAGATTAGGTATCCAGGCTTTTTTGAGAGAAAATTTCTTCCTCTGGGGTTGAAGCTTTTCATCTAAATGTAGACTTTGTGAGGGTTTTTGTGAATCTTGAACATTCATTGTATAGTGTGAGATCCCCCCAAAAAAGAATCGCTTTATAGAATGTGGATTTTACTGAATATCTAGGCTGATTATCTTGCTCATTGTCGAAGGGATTTCTGGCTTTGTATTGGGCAAAGGAAGTCAAGGTTGGTCATCTTGATAAAAGAAAGGTAATGGGAAGTCAAGCTGGCCTTTCAGAGAGCAAATCTTGTGGGGAAGTTTGTAGCTTCTCATAGATGGAGAAAATTAAAAATGCTTACCAACCATTGTGCTTTGATATACTGATGAAAAACTGTTCATCGCTGATTGATAATGATTTGTACCAAAGTTTAAGGAAGGATTTTGTGATATTTATACTTTTTCCCCTACATTTGCAACTTCCCCGAACCAAAGGCTAGGGCAGTGTCACATGGAAAGGAGCATGGTGTATCGATATGAGCCTTTTGAAGGAGCCATGTTACAAATCCACAGCTTGCGTACACAGGGATCTTGCCGTGTCCATTCACCTCTTCATACCTCGTCCATAACTACTCCCCTGACGCTGTTTTTTGTTCCGTCTCAAAGATTAAATTCCGCAGCAGATGCATTAGGGCGGCAAGCATGCAAACAGTGGCGCTTTGTGTTTATCCAGCTGCAGCAGAGTACTGTCACGTCTCGCTTTCCCACAAGTCTCTCTCTCTCTTGTTTTGGAAGTTTACAAAAGTTCATATATATATTGTAATTTCTTAGAGCCCTTTACCCATGCCTCCATAATAACAGTATTATGGAACTATTATCAATTAAATACACTTATTGGAGTATATTGTATGAAGGAATGCAAAATGAACACATCTCACACATGGCATCCACCAAAATATTTAAGTTTCAGATCTAGTTTTACTATCTATTTTCACTGTCTCACTTGATCTATACCTTTTTTGTTCTGTATTGTTTTATTTGTATCATCAATGTTATTACTTTTTTTATATAATAATATAGGTTACATCCTCAACATTTCTGGACCCATCCATCCACATGGCATGTTGTTTGCCTTTGTTGGCAAGCACATTATTATTATTATTATTGATAATATTGACTTTAAACTACCATCACTCTTAGACAAGTGCATTGTTAGGGAGGGGGCAACACTAGCATTGTAGGGTCAATATTTTAGGAGTTTAGGGTAAAGTAATTAATTTTTATGATGTTACAATATTCCTCCTATAGTTTTACTTTTTTTTAATTATTATTAATTTATTATTATTTTCATTTCTCGAGATTTCATCATAGCTTGTTTGTCCCCTTTCCCATGGTTTTGTTCAAAGGCAATGTAAGGAATTAAATTGTGAGAAGAATGATAATAAAAATTTCTACTCCATATGTCATTGTTTTTGTTCTAAAAACTCTTTCGACCCTTACCTGTATTTCAGATAGATTTTTTATATCAATATGTCAGCTGTGAAGTGGAAACTAATTCACCTTCAATTTCAACCTTGATCTACCAGTGTAAACTTTAGAAGATGTTCTCTTTCATTTGATTCTATGTAAAAGATATAAGAAATTTGTCTAATTT
>NC_091582.1:4976778-4979278 GCF_042767895.1 Penaeus vannamei
GAATAAAATTTGGTGGATGGAAAAGGGGGAAAAGTGAGAGGAAGAAAAGGGAAGGATGTGAAGGCCAGGATACGAAGAACTACCGAAAGGGGGAAAAGAGGAGAAAGAAGGGATTGTGCAAGCGATAAGAATCAGGAAGAAGGGATAAAATAAGCTTGTAAACCAGACGAAGACAGAATGAATTAGAATGGAATGGTTGGGAAAACTGAGGAATGAAAAAAAAATATATATATAATATATATATATATATATATATATATATATATATATATATTGCAAAGGGGAAATAGAGAAAGAAGGGGTTATAATAGCATAGGCCTATGGAGAATGCGATGAGGATCATGAAGATTCGAAGAAAAAGAAAGGAGGACTGACGAAGACCAGAAGAATTAGAATGGAATGCAGAGAATTGAGGATGAACAGGGAAGGATGAAGGCGAAGATACGAACTACCGAAAAGGGGAAAGTAGGAGAAGGAAGGGATTGTGCCAGCGATGAAAATCAGGACGAAGGAAAGAAGAAAAAAAAAGCTTGAAGACCAGACAAAGAGGAATGAGGACGGAATGATGGTTGGGAAAAGGAGAAAAGAAGAGAGGAAGAACATGAAAGCGAGGATACGAAGAAATACCGAGAGGAGGAGAAGGAAGGGAATGTGAAGAAGCAGTAGAGACGAATGTGATTGTCGAATAATAGAACAGTTGCAAGAGAGATTGAGAAAGACGAGGAAGCAAGAGGGAAGATAATAGACAATAAAAAGTGGAGAGAAGTTGATAAACGTCGGGAAGGCACTCGCCATAACGGACGCAGAAGTGAAGGTTGTTCTGGATGTTTTTTTTGAACCAGCTGTGGCTACATTGGTGGCACACTTACGCACTTAACAAGAGGGGTCGTGATGTGAGAGCGGGCGGTGCGAGGGAGCTTGGGATTCTTTGCAATTGTTTTTGTGTCATTGTTTTGTTGAGTTATGTGGTTGGATGTCGCATTTGCTCTCTCTCTCTCTCACCATTTGGGTAGATGTCTGTATATTCCTTCCTTCTCTCTCTCTCTCTCTCTCTCTCTCTCTCTCTCTCTCTCTCTCTCTCTGATAACCGTCCTTCAACACAGCTTTGAATTTTACAAATAATTGTTTGAAATTAATTCCATCATCTATAAGAAAACTTAATATTTGATTAATTTGGCTGTCACAAATATTTCGCTTCATACCGACTGTCGACCGCGTATATAATCTAGATTTTAATTAATATTTGCTTATGATATATATCTATTACTACTTAAAAGTAAGTGATATTAGGAGGTGACTGTAATAATCCCGTTTCCCACTCGTTGCTTATGTGTGTCTTTTGTGATTATTTTTCGTTAGAAGAGAGAAAAGAGAGATAACCAAAGGGTTTTTTAATTTTATTTTTTCGGTCGATCTGCCACCGCCTGGGGTTTTGGTGTTGAAAGAAACTCCTGTTGAGTGAGTGAACCAAAGGTATATCGGACCAACAGATATTTTCTTCCACCAAATTAACTCCTTTGGGTGACTCTAACCCCTCCCTTCTCCTACTACTTGAAAGATAATCTTAAGTGATGAATATGTAAGACCGAGAGTGGGGTAGAATCAATGCAGTCTCCCCTATGTATCCCATTTTCTACAAGCCATTTCCTTTAATTTCGCTATTTTTATTTGGGTTGTGTCAGACTATTCTTATGAGCTTAATTACAAGACGTGGTTGTTAAGCAATGACGATGGCTTTGGTGACTTTAACTTAGCACGGTTCCGATAAATTTCATTGCATTATTAACTATCATTTACCGTCCTTCTAATTATTTATGTTTCTTTTGAAATATACTTTGATTTAATTGTTACAAGTTCAGTCCCTTCCTCGCCTCCTCGATGCACTTGGAATTGTCAACCTCGACGCGTCCCGGTACCTCATCCACGTGTAGAAAGAGAGAGAGAGAGAGAGAGAGAGAGAGAGAGAGAGAGAGAGAGACAGAGACAGAGAGAGAGGCAGAGACAGACAGAGACAGAGAGAGAGAGAGAGAAGACTAAGTTTCTATGGACGGTGCTACCGCCATGAAACTCATGAACCTGCGTGAGAGGAGAGTCGTCACTTGTCCAAAGCAAGAGCATGGTGACGGACACTGCCTCCGCCTGTGACTTCCTCCCCACAATATATATATATATATTGTTAACGCATGTATGAGACTATAGTGAAGGACCCAAATCAGTTACAGGATTCTCAAGTTATTTAAGCTTGTTTTAAGAGTTAAGAGGCTCTTTTAACCCTGTGTCATGATAACAAGGACTTTTTGATACACTGATTTAACAGGGCAAAGCTCTCCTCTCTGTGAGCCAGGAACTAAGGCCTAGTCAAATCAATGGAAGCACTTTGACTCCCCCCATATGTATGTGCATGGAAATATGTATATATGTATAAATGAATATGTATATACCTGTATGTATATATTAATTATGTATAGATATGTAAATATGTGCATATATTTGTATATAT
>NC_091582.1:4981778-4986778 GCF_042767895.1 Penaeus vannamei
CCTCTCTCCCCCTTCCCCTCGCCTCTCTCCCTCTCCCCCCCTCCCCCACCTCCTCTCCTCTCCCTCTTGCCTCCTTGTTGCTCGGTGAACCTGTGAGATTGGATGTGCTGGGTTCCGACATCCTCGTCGGTGTTGCTTTGTTTACATTCCCAGATTAGTTTTCATTTTGTTGGCGTCGTGCATCGGAGTGTATTTGTTTGTGTTTTGTTTGTTGAGTGAGTTGATAGATAATTCCTGATTGTTTAGGGTTTATCGTAGTTGTTTTTAACTTATGATGTCGGGTTACTCATAGCTTTATTCTTCAGCTAAATACATGATACTTTTTTTTATTGTTACTTTTTTACATTTAAATATTGGAAGGGAAGCCAAAAAGTTCCATAGATACATATATTCTTTAGTGATATCCGTTGCCTTCCGGAAATGCAGTTCTCGGGGCATCACAGCATCCCCCGATTTTTACTCAAGCGCCCCCCCCCCTCCCCCACCTAAAAATAAGAATAAAATAAAGAGTGCAGTAGAGTACATAATCTGGTCTGGAACATCTGTCGTTGGTGCTGTGGTATTGAAGCTGGTAGCGTTCCGTGACATGTAGAAGGGGTGGGGTGGGGGGTTGCTTGATACATGACGGTCAAGCGGGAAGGAACTGTGCTGCTTGTGGCGACGCTGGCTGCTCAGTGGCTAGGCTTCGTTCTTTGTAGAAAAAACGTTATGACCTCGTTATTAGTCTCGTCTTAGCTTTTGTTGTTGTTGTTGTTGTTGCTAGAAGCGTGACATGACTAGGAACAATCTTACGTCAGCAACAAAAGTGGAGGCCATCGTGAGTTAAAATGCTGCTTTTTCTCGAAGGAAAATAAAGATGATTTTGGTAATTACGCAAAACAGATGAAAATTACTATATTTCTCTGTATGTACGAATCATGGTAAATCATACGAAGGTAAATAAGAAGAGGTATGCATTACCTTGCGTTTTAAAGAATTAAAGTTGCTTTTATTCAGTTGTTTTATGTGAATAAAATAATTGTTTACACCGACATCGGAATTAGTGTATTTGAGTGTATAAAGATATACAGGCCTTTTATATGCACCGGTCCAGGTGTCTGTTCTGTGTTGCAACTCTGCACACCAGCTTTACAGTGTACTACCGTGTACACAACCTCAGTGATCATAGTTGCGGCATCTGGAAGCCCGTAACTCTTCGTGAGGTCTTCATGAGGGTGATAATCTTCCTAGCACAGGTGGTACTCAGCAGAGGTCACGTGTCTCCTTTAGAGCCTGTACGGGTCAGGGCGTAGGGTCACACCTTTGCGGGTGCAGGTCTCAAGGAAATCCTAACGGCACTAAGATGTATTTTGTTCCCTGTTGTCGGCAAGGAGCGTGTCTGCACATTTCAGTTTCCTCGGCACTGCAGTCACCATGTTGTCATACTTCTTTGGTGTCTGAAATACTCCCATGGTATTGTAGAAAAGGTATGCGTGAGAATTAATATCTTCACAATACAAGAGATGTATTTGACCGGTTTCGACTCTTATGTTCGTCATGTATTTCTGACGAAGATAGAATCGAAACCGGTCAAATACATGTCTTGTATTGTTAAGATATCTATTATCATGCATACCTTTTCTACATTTGTCATAAATACGGTTCATACTCCCATGGTGTTAGTGATTGCGATGTTTTTGATTGTATCCAGTAATTGATTATACATTTTTTTTAAAGTTAGTTTGATTCAGTTTGTTTCAATGAACATTCTTTGTTGCGACATGCTGTCTTTTTATTTGCTTCTAAATTACCCCTTGTGTGTAAGGCGTGGCTGGGGTTACCATCCACTGGCAGCACGCGGGATCGAACAGACGTCGGCAAGAATGCTAGATGAGAACGATACTGATGCTACACACAACAATATGCGGACTGGAGTAAGCATCAGCTGTCTGGTATGTATGGAGATGCTTTTGATTTTTTCTTGTTTTTCGTCGTTGTTTAACAATTGTATAGTTGCAGCTGATATATTAAGTACGCACAAATACATGCATTCACATAGACCCACTCCCTTCCTCGATTGTAAACGTTTCCGTCCTCGATCGATTCGAGAACTTGCTTCCTCGATCGAAAACGTTTTCTTCCTGGAACGATTCGAAAACATTTTGCTTCCTCGATCGAAAACGTTTTCTTCCTCGATCGATTCGAAAACTTTTTGCTTCCACGAACGAAAACGTTTTCTTCCTCGAGCGATAAGAAAACTTTTTGCTTCCTCGAGCGATTCGAAAAACGTTTTTCTCCTTCGATCGATTCGAAAAACGTTTTTCTCCCCCGATCGAAAATGTTTTCCTTCCTCGATATAAGACGTTCCCTCCCGCGACCGAATCGTCATCATTTTTCTCCCTCGATCGAATACGCCTCCCTCCTCGACCAGCCCTTCGAGAGTGAGTTGCAGGGCAGGGGCGGCCTCCCCTCCTCCAGTGGCCGGGCGGGCGAGTGAATCCTTGGCAGGCGTTCAGGTAGAAAGTAGGCCCGGGAGGAGGCCCGAGAGGTCGCAAGGTAGATTCGTCTGCACGTATTGCCGGATGTTGCAATCTCTCCTGGTGGAGGGAGGCGGCTGCGGCATAAGCAAAAAGGCCGAAAGCACTGTGGACACCTGGAGAGTTTGTTTTTTTTATGAGGTTCTGTTTGTTTCTGGCATTTTATCGTCATCGTTTTCTCTTTCGTTTGAAATATTTTTTTTCGCTTTTTATCGTTTTCTCTTTCGTCTATTTTTTCGCTTTTTATCGTTTTCTCTTTCGTCTATTCTTTTTCGTTTATTTGTTTTATTTGTTATTTTTTGCTAGAGATTATGCTATTTGCCTAAGTAAAAGGTGGCGGATACGAAGCTCGGGTCGTGTTTCTACCTTTTGAATTTCTTTTAGTTTATCACAGTTTATTTTATTTTATTTTTTTATTTATTTAGTTTATTTATTTTAGTTTATCTAATGATAGATAGTGGAAAGTGATCGATTGTCAACAGTGATATTGTTTTAAGTTTCATTCAATTGATTTACTTCATTCGTTAACTTGCAGGACCGCGCGCGCACACGCTCCCTCTCAGTTGTCACTCCCAACACCGTACTCGTCGCTACACCACACCACACCACGTCTCATACCATGCTAAACCACATCATACGAGATACCATGTCACACCACGCCATAAAACATCATACACCGCATCACACTACACGCCGGACTACATACACCACATCACTCCACCCAGCACGCTACAACACACAATACACACCATACAACTCGCACCACACCAGACAAACAGGACCACACACAACACAGGCGCTCCACACATACCATACACACCATGCACAAACTATACCAACTTTACACACTACACACCTCATCACACATACACACCACTCACTACCTATATAAACCACCCAGCATACCGCATACACACCACCCGTTTCATATACACAAACATGACATATTCACTACTACATTGTACACACACACACACACACACACACACACACACACACACACACACACACACACACACACACACACACACACACACACACACACACATACACACACACACATACATACACACACACACACACACACACACACACACACACACACACACACACACACACACACACACACACACACACACACACACACACAGAGTGAAGTGAATGTACCAGCAGTCATTTGAGAGTTCGATCTTAAGTTGTGTGTTTTAATGATCCTGAATGAAGTTGTATGACAATGGCCGATCTTTTGTTAAGGTCTGGTTCGGGTGCCCTGAGAGGGATGGGAGGAAGAGGAGGGATAAAGGAAGGAATAGAGGATGCAGAAGGGAGAGGGGGAGGGTGTAGTGAAACAGGCGGAAGAAGAACTAGGAGAGGGATGGAGAGAGAGAAAGAGTGAGAGATGGAGAGAGGGAAATAGGGAGAGAGGGAGAGAGATAGAAATAGGGAGAGAGGGAGAGAGATAGAAATAGGGAGAGAGGGAGAGAGAGAGAAATAGGGAGAGAGGGAGAGAGAGAGAGGTGGGGAAGGGGGTGGGGGTAGCGTCAGAATGTGAAAGTGCTGATGGCTCGATTTCATGCCACCAAAAATGTGTTTGTTTTCATTTGTCTTTGTTTATCCATAATTGTGCTTGCTTGCGTGCACGCGTGTGGGGGTGCTCATCCATGGCCCTAATAAATAGTTAAACGGTACTTGATATATGATTGGCATGCTGTACCTTTTTCCTGTTTATGCTTCAATTAGTTTTAAACTTTTCCAATTAACTTAACGCATGTGTGACATAAGCCAAGCATTATTAAATTTGAAGAAAAGTTCACTTCATGCTCTTCGGTGCACTTGGCTCTGCGTGCCGCGTCGAGCTCTCAAGCCCGAGTGCCTTGGTGCGTGCGTAGACCTGCGGAGAGGCGACCGGTAACCTAGATATTAGGTAACGAGCCCCGGCGTATTGCGTGGCCGGCGTCAGCTCATGCGTCAGCTCATTCAGACTGGAGAAAAAAAAGGGGAGTAGGGGAGCTGGAGGCCTTGGGTGGCACACGAACCAGTCAGAAGGCTCTTTTAACCTGCAGTGTTTGTACGGTTCAAGGGTGACTGGGGCGGACGGGGGCGCGGGACCCGTTCGGCCGCTGTTGGGCGGTGGGGGATGGGATGCGGTCGGTGGGGGGGACTCTCGCTCGACCTGCGCTTTCGTTGAATATATATGTATATATATATATATATATATATATATATATATATAAATATATATAAATATATTTATATATATATACATACACACACACACACACACACACACACACACACACACACACACACACACATATATATATATATATATATATATATATATATATATATATAATATATATATAAATATATACATATATGTATACACATGTATATACACATACATATATACACATGCATATATATACATATATATACATATATATATATATATATATATATATATATATATATATATATATA
>NC_091582.1:4989278-4991778 GCF_042767895.1 Penaeus vannamei
TCGCCCTCCTTCCCTCCCTCCCTCCCTCCCTCCCTCCCTCCTGCTATATGTTCAGCTACCCAAGAATGAACCTGAAGTATTACATCGGGCTATATCTTATGGTCATGTACTATAAGTATTAAATTGCTTGGTGTTTGTAGAAATAGTTATTGTCAATGAGTTTTGGTAATTAAATAGTGTATCAAAGGGCCTTCCTGAGGGAGTGTTGCCCGTGGAAGACGCAGTCAGGTTACCTTTAAAATGTATTATAGATGTAGACGTAGAGATGTTCCTTATTTGGCTAGATTAAGCCATTTGATTTCTTCCTTCTCTCCATTCTTTCCGTCTTCCTCCTTCCTTGATTCATTTGATTCCTTCCCTCTCCCCTAATTCATTTTATTTTATTATTTCTCCTTCAGCCTCCATCTTCTTTTATCCTTCTTTTCTCTCATTCCTCCTGCTTTTCCTTTCTCTTCTCTCATTCCTCGTCCTCCTCCTCCTCTCGCTTCCTCTTCTCTCATTCCTCGTCCTCCTCCTCCTCTCGCTTCCTCTTCTCCCATCCCTTCCTCTTCTTTCTCTTCTGTGCGTCCTTTTCACCTCTTCTTTTTCTTCTTTCTCTTCTTAGTTCTCTTTCTCCACATTTTTTTTCTTTCCTCTTCAGTCCCCTATTCCCCACTCTTCTATTCCTCCTTCTCCCTCTTCTCGCAATCTGCGTCCTCCTCCGTGCTCCTTTCTTTTTACTCTTGCTGTTCCTCCTCCTCTTCCTCTATCTCATCTTTTCCTCCTTCCTCCTCTTCGTACTTTTTTTTACTTCTCTTTTGCTCTCGCTCTTCTTACTACTGCTGTTTCGTCTCCTCTTTCTCTTCAAGTTCTCCTTGTCCATTTCATCCGCCTCCTCTTATAAATCCTCCTCCCTTCTTTTTACCCTATTTTCCTTTTCCTCATTTTCTCCTCTTTCCTGCTGCTTTTCTTCCATCTCCACATTTTCCTCCTCTCTATCCCCCTTCCTCCACCTCCTCTTTCTCCTCCTCCTATCCCCCCTTCCTCCACCTCCTCTTTCTCCATCTCCTCTTATCCCCCTTCCTCCACCTCCTGCTCCTATCCCACTTCTTCCACCTCCTTCTGCTCCTATTCCACTTCTTACACCTCCTTCTGCTCCTATCCCACTTCTTCCACCTCCTTCTGCTCCTATCCCACTTCCTCCACCTCCTTCTGCTCCTATCCCACTTCCTCCACCTCCTTCTGCTCCTATCCCACTTCCTCCACCTCCTGCTCCTATCCCACTTCCTCCACCTCCTTCTGCTCCTATCCCACTTCCTCCGCCTCCTTCTGCTCCTATCACACTTCTTCCACCTCCTTCTCCCTCCTATCCCCCTTCCTCCTCCTCCTCCTCCTCCTCCTATCCCCCTTCCTCCACCTCCTCTTTCTCTTCCTCCTCCTCCACCTCCTTCTCCTCCTATCCCCCTCCTCCATCTCCTTCTCCTCCTATCCCCCTTCCTCCACCTCCTTCTCCGCCTATCCCCCTTCCTCCACCTCCCTCCTCCTCCTATCCCCCCTCCTCCTCCTCCTCCTCCTACCCCCCTTCCTCCACCTCCTCCTTCTCTTCCTCCTCCCCCTCCTCCCTGGTCCTACACACACATCGACCGTGTCATGTTTCATAGTCTAACCATCAATTTTAGCGAAGACGTGAATATCTAAGTAATTTTTCGCGAGACGAGGAAGGGAGAGGAAAAAGAAAAATACCTTTTCAAAAAAATGTGGGCCAGAAAAAAAAAAAAAAAAAAGTGAAACGGTCCGTTTTTTATTTGTTTTCCTGCGGATTCATTGAAATAGTGGGCATTTCGATGCGTTTGAAAAGAGGGTAGGAGGTATTCTGGTTTCCCCGCGCTTTCTTTTGTGAGGAGTTTCGCATAGAAAGTTTAAGGAAAGTTCGATTCCTGAACATAATAATCCTAGATGTAATATAAATGGAATTGTGAATGGTTGCGCTCGGAAAAAATAAGGAGGGGGGCAGAAGAAAGAGAAGGTGAGTAGGAAAGGGAAGTGGGAGAGGAGAAGAAGAGGAGGCAAAAAGAGGGAGAGGGAGAGAGATAGAATGGGGAGGGGTGAGATAGAGGAAGTAAGAGAGAATGGGAAAAGAGAGATTTCAAGAAAACGACGTGGATGAGGAAGATTGTTTTTTTTTTTGTCGTCTTTCCGAGACGTCGCTGAATGGCCGACAGCGTTCGACCTTTTTTTTATACCCTTCCATAGTTATTCACTTGACCCCTTGATTGCCCTGCACGTTTATTTCATTGTGAAAGACATTTATCGCTAGAAAGTTTCTTTTCCTTTCTTCTCTCTCTCTCTTCTCTCTCTCTCTCTCTCTCTCTCTCTCTCTCTCTCTCTCTCTCTCTCTCTCTTCTCTTCTCTCTTCTCTCTCTCTCTCTCTCTCTCTCTCTCTCTCTCTCTCTCTCTCTCTCTCTCTCTCTCTCTCTCTCTCTCTCTCTCTCTTTTCTCTCTCTCTCTCTTCTCTCTCTCT
>NC_091582.1:4996778-5011778 GCF_042767895.1 Penaeus vannamei
GCCCCGTCCCCCTGCTCCCCCCCCCCCCGTCTTACGCTCTGTGAAGCGTATGGAGGAAGCCAAAGAGAATGAGCATGTTGGGTGGTTGGTTGGTTTGTGACCTACAACCATGCGCTTTTGGGCCGAGACGAAAGTATTGAGGTACGGTTGAATGCTCCCCCCCCTCCATCGTCTTACTCCCTCCCCCGCCCCCCCCCCCCACATCATCGTACTCCCTCCCCCCGCCCCCCCACATCATCGTACTCCCTCAGTCTCCCCCCACCCCTCATTCTCTCTCTCTCTCTCGTTCTCTCTCTCTTTCTCTCTCTCTCTTTCTTTCGTTCTCTCTCTCTTTCTCTCGTTCTCTCTCTCTTTCTCTCGTTCTCTCTCTCTTTCTCTCGTTCTCTCTCTTTCTCTCTCTCTCTTTCTCTCGTTCTCTCTCTCTTTCTCTCGTTCTCTCTCTCTTTCTCTCGTTCTCTCTCTCTTTCTCTCGTTCTCTCTCTCTTTCTCTCGTTCTCTCTCTCTTTCTCTCGTTCTCTCTCTCTTTCTCTCGTTCTCTCTCTTTCTCTCGTTCTCTCTCTCTTTCGTTCTCTCTTTTCTCTCTCTTCTCTCTGTTTGTCTGTCTGTCTCTCTGCTAAACCCTCTTTATCCCCAATACCCCTGCACCCCTACCCCGCTCATACGCCCTCGCCCCTTACCTCCTATACCCCTTCACCTCCACCCCCGTACACTCCTTCGCCCCTAACCTCTGCACCCCTCTTGTTCCCCTACCTCCTCGTACCCCATAACCCTTATACCCACTCTCCCCTAACCCCTTACCCACAACCCCTATACCCTCTTACTCTTCATATTATATCTCCTTTAGCCCTTACTCCTTCCCCCCCATCCTTCCTCCCCCCTAACCACCCTCTCCTCTTATTCTCCTCCCCGTCTTTTACCTCCTACTCTGTTCCCTTCGTTTACCTTCTGTTTCTCCCCTCCTCACTTGCTCCCCCTTTTCCTTCTCAAACCCACCTCCTCATTCCCCTCCTCCCCCTCCCTTCCCCACCGAGGTCTACCCCATCTGCTTCTCTCCATTTGTTTCTCCCTCCCCACCTTTTCCTATCTGTTTTTGCCTCCCCCTTCCCGATTTATTTCTCCCTCCCCTTCCTTCCCTATTTGTTTCTCCCTCTAACCCTCCTCTCCCCGCATTCCCACTTCTCCCACTCTCCGCTGGCCTACAGTCCCACCCATGTCCCTCTCATCCTCCCCTCCCCTCTCCTCCCTCCTTCACCCGTCTCAGAAGCCCCCTCCCTCCCAGAGTCCCCCACTCATTCTTGTAACCCCCCCCCCCTTCATTGTCCGCCTCTCCTCCCCCATCCCCCCATATCCCCCTCTACTCCCCTCCCCCTCCCCCAGAGTCCCCCTCCCCCATCCCCCCTCCCTCCTACCATCTAGTGGTGACTCTCACACGCATCGCGCGATCACCTGTTGGCTCCGCCCCCTTCTCCTCACTCCTCCCCCTTCTCCTCACTCCTCCCCTTCGCCCTCAGGTGTGGGAGGTGGATAATGGATATGGTGTCGTATAGAGTGGATATGGATGGATACGAGGGATATGATATCTGGCGTTGGATATGATCGCTCTGGGCTCTGTCTCTCAGGGCGGGACCGAGCCTCTGGGGAACGATAGAAGATTTTTTTCTCTTTTTTTTTTCTTTGTTTCTATTTTTTTTCTTTTCTTTTTTTCTACTCAACCTCTTTATTTTTTTTTCTTCTCTCTCTCCCTAATCTATCTCGGGTATTCTAATACGCACCGGTTTATAAACGGGTTCGAGATTAGGTTTTATTGTGTGTTTACGAGATCGAATTCCTCGTTTAACCTACTTCTTCTTCGTGAGGTCTACACGGTTTCGGGTCCGTTCGTTTATCGTGTTCCGTTTACCGCTTATTTGCATGTATGATTATTTCGATGGGAATGCGCCTGTGTGTGTGTGTGTAAGTGTGAATGTGTACGTGTGTATTTAAGTCCGTGGGGGTTATAAAATTTCCTGGCGACATATGGCAGAAATATATAAAGTAATTACATAATGGGCCAATTTCATTAATCATCTGGCTGTTCTGGTGTTATGCAAGGTTTGTTAAGAATATGGTTGTTTCTGCAGAGAACCTTTTCTTACTACATTTTTCTTGTCACGCACACGCACATGCATTCACGCACGTGCACACACACACACACACCCATTCACGCACGTACACACACGCACACCCATTCACGCACGTACACACACGCACACCCATTCACGCACGTACACACACGCACACCCATTCACGCACACCCATTCACGCACGTACACACACACGCACACCCATTCACGCACGTACACACACACGCACACCCATTCACGCACGTACACACACACGCACACCCATTCACGCACTGCGCATGCACGCTCATACATACACATACATACATAGATGTATACATTCTTCTACACATATGGATTTAAACTGACAGACAAACATTGATATATGTACACATTAATGTATTTATACACCTATACGAACAAACATAATTTTTTACCTACAAACTCATGCGTGCATATACAATGATACTTACAGTGAACACACACATATATGTGTGAAGATATACATATTTATATCTATATAGATAATTCTATAAATTGGAGGAGGAATACCATTAAGTACCTCGAACAAAGCTAAATAATGCAAATGACAGCTGCCTTGCGATGATATATGGAGGTATTTTCTTCCTCATCGCCCTCGTCTTGTTCATTTCAAGGCGGAGTGAGATTTATTAAGGGGAGGGGAGGGTGTGAGGGACATGAGGTTGGGGGGTAGGGGGCAGGGGGTGGGGGGGGATACTCGTCTACCTAGCTCACGGTGACGAAGCACTTTCTTAGGCCGAGGCTGGCACTTTCTCAAGCAGGTGTCGGGTGTAGGATACGCCCCTTAGGGATTGTAGAGTTGGAGGGGGGGGGGGGGGGCAGGGAGAGGGGAAAGGGAGGCGAGGATTTTTTTTTTTTTTTTTTCAGGAATGGGAGGGTAAGGTAAGGATGGAATCGAGAAATGGGGGAGGGAGGGAGATGGAGGGGTGACGGAGTTTGTCAGGGAGGCAGTCATTCATTCAGTCAGTCAAAGGAGAAGAGGGATAGTATTTTTTTTCTCTCTCTCGTTTTTTTTTCTTTCTTCCTCCCTCCCTTCCTCCTCCCCCCGTGTTTCTATCTCTCTCTTTTACTTTCTCGTTCTCCCTCTTATCTCGTTCGTTCGTTCGCCCGATCTCACACTCGGTTAAACACCTTTTTTTATGGCATATGAACCGTGGATATGTTTAGGTATATAATCGCCTCTTTTAAATACCGCCGTCCCTCCCTCCTCGCCCCCTCTCCTCCCTCTCCCCTCTCTCCCTCTCCCTCTTACCGTTTTCTTCCGTTTCATTGCCGTCTCCCTCTTTTAACACCTGGCACAAGGCAGTCACGTAAAAATTTCCCCAAGGTGTTCTTTTCGAATGTAGGCCCCCTCCCTCCCCTGCCCTCTTCGTCCCTCCCTCCCCTGCCCTCTTCGTCCCTCCCTCCCCTGCCCTCTTCCTCCCTCCCTCCCCTGCCCTCTTCGTCCCTCCCTCCCCTGCCCTCTTCGTCCCTCCCTCCCCTGCCCTCTTCCTCCCTCCCTCCCCTGCCCTCTTCCTCCCTCCCTCCCCTGCCCTCTTCCTCCCTCCCTCCCCTGCCCTCTTTCTCCCTTCTTCCTCCCTCCTCACCCCTTTCTCCCTTCTTCCTCCTCCTCGCCCCTTTCTCCCTTCTTCCTCCTCCTCACCCCTTTCTCCCTTCTTCCTCCTCCTCACCCCTTTCTCCCTTCTTCCTCTTCACCCCTTTCTCCCCTCCCCCTCCTCCTCCTCACCCCTTTCTCCCTCCCCCTCCTCCTCCTCACCCCTTTCTCCCTTCTTCCTCTTCATCCCTTTCTCCCTTCCTCCTCCTCCTCACCCCTTTCTCCCCTCCCCCTCCTCCTCCTCACCCCTTTCTCCCTTCCTCCTCCTCACCCCTTTCTCCCTTCCTCCTCCTCACCACTTTCTCCCTTCCTCCTCCTCCTCACCCCTTTCTCCCTTCATCCTCCTCCTCACCCCTTTCTCCCTTCCTCCTCCTCCTCACCCCTTTCTCCCTTCTTCCTCCTCACCCCTTTCTCCCTTCTTCCTCCTCCTCACCCCTTTCTCCTTTCCTCCTCACCCCTTTCTCCCTTGCCCCCTTCCTTCCCCCCCTCCCTCCTTCCTCCTCACCCCTTTCTCCCTTCCTCCTCCTCACCCCTTTCTCCTTTCCTCCTCCTCCTCACCCCTTTCTCTCTTGCCCCCTTCCTTCCCTTCCTTCCCCCCTCCCTCCCTCCATCGCCCCCCCCCCCTTCTCGGTTTGTTCTGACAGGGGAAAGCCAGTTGACTGATTCGTTATTACGTGATGGTTTTGTGGCTCACAGTCCCACCCCTTTCATCCCCCACCTCCACCCCCTTCCCGCTACCTTTTCCTCCCCTCGCCCCTTTGGCTGAATGGGTGGTTGGCAGGTGGTTGATCGGTCAGGCGGTAGGAGACTAGGTGGTGGAGGAAGATGATTAAGAAGAAAAATGAGAAGTAAAAGTAAGAAGAAAGAAAATGAGAAGTAAAAGCAAGAAGAAAGAAAATGAGTAGTAAAAGAAAAAGTTGTGGCTGTGGCATTAGTAGTAGTAGATAGGAGGAAGAAGAAGTAAGGGATAGGTGAATAAAAAAAGAGAAAGAGAAGAAAAGGGAGGAGAAGTGGAGACGGGATGACGAGGAACTGAAATGATGTTTTTGTATGAATATGAAGCTGCGGCGTGTGATGTGTAAGTGAGAGATATAAAGTGCCTTTGTTGTGGCGAGTGCTTGTTGGTTGTGGGTGTCCGATGTGAGAGAGACAAGGGAGAAATAAGCAGAGAGCAAGGAGAAGAGTGGATGTTGGAATGGAAGAGGGAAAGAAAGAAGAAAGAGAGCGAAAGTAAAAGGCGAATCCTAAAGCAACTGCTAACGAATCGTTTCGAATGCATGGCATACTCTAGCGACCCGAGGCACGCCGCGTAATGGGCATAATCATATGCTGCATCTCGTTGCCGACGAGAATAGCTCGAGCCGTGACCTTTTGCGATGACTCCGCAGAACCCGAGGCTTCCATAGCAGGCCCGATGTAGGTCATCCGAATTGGGTTCAGGCGGCGGGGAGGTCGGGCGCGGGGACCTTGACCTGCGGCGACGAGTGGGCTTGAGGGCGGTCCTGAATTTGCTTGAGTGATATTGATATGTATCATATGGTGCGCGCGATTTATGATAGGATATGGTGCATAATATTATAATTCTGCTTGCGTTTCGTCCGTTCGCTCTCACGTTATGACTGATATCATGGTCCATGTCACTGCGGAGTTGAAGTCGCTTCCTTTTGATGTACATTGGGGCGATCAGTGACAACTTAAAATATTAAAGAATGGCGCGTGCGCGCGCACACACACACACACACACACACACACACACACACACACACACACACACACACACACACAAAATTATATATATATATATATATATATATATATATATATATATATATATATATATATATATATCGCATTACGAACCTTTTCGAATCTTACTCTAACTCTAGTATCATTAGTGTCATCGTTTTTGTTATGATTATTGTGTTTTTATTAGCTGGTAAGTATGACCATTCTTCTAATTATCATTATTATTATTATTATAATTCTGGTTGCGTTTCTTCCATTCCTTGACACGTTGCACCATAATCGTCATGTGATTGAGAGGCAAGTACTCTACAGTGAAGTAATTAGCCCGTCAGTTGATGCACAATTATCATTTACACTACAATACGAGGATGGTAATTAAGACGGAAGATAGGAAGGGAGGGACTTAGAGAAAACTGAGATGGGGAAGGGGAGACGGAGGGAATTCTAAGAGAAAAGGGGAATGGGAAAGGGAGGAAAGGAAGTAGTGGAGGTTAGGAAGAGGAGGGAAGTCTGAGGGAGTGAATTTAAGGAGGGTTTGGGAGTGAGGAGGTAACAGAGCGGGAAGGGAAAGGTAAGAGAGGGAAAGGAAAGGGGAGAGAGGACGTGAGAGGTTGAAAAAGGATGAAAGAGGGAGAAATTCCATTAATTTCCTCGGGTACCGCAGTCGCAGACGAAGATATTCCTCCTGCCTCTTGTCTCACATGGGCTCCCTCTCAGCGGCGAGTCTCAGAGTGTGTAAGGAAGGGGGAGGGAAGCGGTGGGGGAGGGGGGATGACTGTCGTGCGCTGTTGATCGCTTCCCTTAATTCTGACCATGCAGCAAAAGAGGCTTATTCACCAATTGTAGTAATTGTTGATAATGTTGCATTACCCTTTTTCACGACATAGGAAATCGCCTGAGGTAAATAGCTGATCAGAAGTCGGGTTACTCGTCGACCTAGATAACGGCCGCAGGTGAAGGTCACAGCTGCAGCGGGGAAAGAACGGGTGAACTACCGCCTAACCAGTTGTTTGGCCGGAAATCGCCTCTCCCGGTGTTGATTTCGCTTGGCAAACCGTAACTAGTATGGTTTTCATAGGATTCACTTAACTCCTGACTTGTTAGTATGAGGTCCAATAACAGGCTTTGTTGGTTTGTTCTGTTTTGTTTTTTACTAATGTTGCAGGAAAAGGAAAATACATGTTTGATGTCTGAGGAGAGTATTGTTTATTTACCCCTGTAATAGAGTAAGTTATGATATCCGCCCATATATACAAACGTCTAATTTAACTTCTTGGGGAACGTATAGATGCATAACCCTGCTGGGTCCAGTGGCAGGCAGGCGGAAAAAATCACTTCAGAAGTGGACATTCTCCGCCATATCAGTACTTTGCCGTTTTTTGCACGTTCGTTCTTTCCCCGTTTTCGCGCCATCTTCCCCTGTGGCCGCACATAAGGCCGACGGTCATGACCACTCGTCTGAACACGCATTTATAACGAGCCTTTTCATATAATACCACGAAATATGTTGGTATGATAAGGGGTAGTTTAGATAACGAGAGGATGCGTTTGCTACGGACTCGAGCACGTTAGTGTTTTGATCAAATACCGGGTTGGGAAAATGTTTACTTGCACCTTACTATGCACATTTGTCTTATTATTCTGCTTATAAGCCAATTAATTAGACAAAATCAAATGTCTTGTTCAGCGACAGTCCTCACGGCAGTGAATTTCTCTCACGTGCGATGTTATCAACGCATAACTAAACAGCTTGTTTCCCGACTCCTTAAGTGTAATATATCGTTATTAGATATTACTGCGATTAATTGATAAACCTTCTTTGGCGCATGATCTGCATAGAGTGAAAAAACTAAGAGCGATGCATCACCCTTCTCCCCACCGCCCCCCCTTCCTTACTCCTGGTTGATCATTTTTGTCTGTGACCACACACACACACACACACACACACACACACACACACACACACACACACACACACACACACACACACACACACACACACACACACACCACTACCTGTGTGTGTGAGCTCTTTCATGAGCTCCGAATCGTCCTCCTTTTATCATTTCTTTCTCTACCTCCCTTTCTGACTCTTTCCCCTTCCTTCAATCTCCTCTTTCCGAATTCCATTTCTCCCCTCCTATTCCTCCCATTCCTCTCTTCCTTTCAATTCTCCCCCCCCCCTTTTCTTCCTTATCTCCCTTCCCCTTCCTCCCCTCTACGTCCGCCTTCTCTAAGCTCCCCTCCTTTCCATTTCGCCCTCTTCCCTTCATTCTGTGTCTCTCCTCTCCTTCCCATTTCTTCCTTCCGCTTCCCCCTCCTTCCTATTTCTTCCTTCCGCTTCCTTCCATTCCCCTCTTCCGCTTCCTTCTCCCCCTCTCCAAGCTCCCTCGCGTGCGTCTTCCTTCCTTGCAGATTTTTCATTCCTCCGGTGTCCTTCGCAGGGAGAGAATGGCGGGGAACGATTTGTATGCATCTGCGTCCTGGGAAAGGGACGAAAGAATGGGGGAGGGGGAAGGCAGAGAGGAGGGGGATGGCGGGGGAGGGGGAAGGGAGAGGGAGGGGATGGGGGAAGGGAAAGTGTTTTGGTGTCGAGAGGAGGGCAGGAGGGGGAGGGGAGGGATGGGGGAATGTGTTGATGGGGGGGATGATGGAGTAGGGGGGAGGGGAAGGGAAGGGGAGTGTGATGATGGGGGAGGGGGGAGAGGAGGGGAAGGGAAGAGGAATGTGTTGATGGGGGAAGGGAAGGGAGAGATGTGTTGATGGGGAGGGGGGGAGGGGGTAGCGGGAGGGGAAGCAAGACATCCGGGTTCACAATCACGATTGTTTGTTCATTTATTGTAGTTGAAGTGTTAAAAGTTCAGGTTGATGATAATTTGTAATTTTTACATATGCAACTTTAGTGATAGTATAAACAACAGAAATAGTAACAGTAGTTGCAGTAGCGGCAGTAGTTGATAATGATAGTGCTACTACTTCTGATGATAATGATATGCACAAGGAAATTGTTTTTACAATGTTTTTTTTTATAAATTTTTGTGTAGTTTTATCTTGACTTTTTTTCTTAACTAGTGGGGATTATATATACGAGTGGTACTGATATGTGTCTGATTTTTAAATTACTATTGCGTTCAATTAGGTTCTTTTTAAATTTTATCTGTCTTTGACTAGTTGTAGTCTTTGGGCCCTTATTTTTGATTATGTTATTACGAGCTGTTGTAGTAGTAATAATACTATTTATTATAATAATAATACTAATGATGATTATTATTGCTATTGCTATTGATGGTATTACTATTATCATCATCATTATCATTAGTAGTAGTCGTATCATTTTTAAATACTACCAAAACTGCAACTACTATTACTATTTCTGTTGTTTGTACTATTTCTAAAATTATCATTACAATTACAACTATGGGTACTAAAGCTTCTACTATCACTGCTAAAAATTCCACCACAGTCACTACTACCTCCTCCAGTACTCATACTATTGCTACTACTACTACCACTACTAGCATCATGTTATTCTTATTATTACCTTTATTGTTATTATTATTCATTTGTATCATTATATCCTGCTCTTCCTCCTTTCTTCATCCTCTCCTCCTCTCCCCCTCATTTCTCTCCTCTCCTCTCCCTCCCTTGCTTTCTTCTCCCCTTTTCACTCCTCCTTCCTTTCTTCTCCCCTTTTCACTCCTCCTTCCTTTCTTCTCCCCTTTTCACTCCTCCTTCCTTTCTTCTCCCCTTTTCACTCCTCCTTCCTTTCTTCTCCCCTTTTCACTCCTCCTTCCTTTCTTCTCCCCTTTTCACTCCTCCTTCCTTTCTTCTCCCCTTTTCACTCCTTCCTTTCTTCTCCCCTTTTCACTCCTCCTTCCTTTCTTCTCCCCTTTCACCCCTCCTTCCTTGCCCCACCAGTTCCCTTTCGCTCCCCTTCCCCTTCCGTCCACTTCGCTTTTCACTCCTTCCCCTTCTCCCTCCTCCCTCCCCTCCCCCTCCCCCCCACCATCACCCCACTCCCTGTTCCCTCAGCCCTCTCTTCCTTCTCATCACCCTTCCCTATTCCTTTTCCAATACAAAGTTCTTTATCATGTCGATGGGTGATCTATGGATGGTGCCCTCGAAGGACTCAGGGGCGATTTGTTAAGCGTTCGTGACCTCGTGTTGGGGGAGAGCTGGAGAGAGAGAGGGGGGGGGGGAGGGAAGGGAGAGACAGAGAGAGGGCAGGGAGGGAGGGAGGGAGACAGACTGAGAGATAGCGAGGGCGGGCGAGAGAGCTAGTTATAAATCATTTATACTCTCTGTATGGAATCAATTGGCATGTTAATTAAAAAGAAAAAACCCGCCCCCCTCCTCATTCTTAGAACCCCCCCCCCCCATCTCCTTCTCTCCCACACACATACACGGCAGTCTATAATTAGTTTTGGAAGATTATTCTAACAACATCGCTTTCTCTCAATGAGATGTTCAGTTATTCTGGTTTTGTAACTGTTATTGAGATTTTTTTTTCAGATTGTATATATCGTTATTCATATTTAGTGGTATATTCAGTTCGTAAACTTCTTCATATAGATTGACTATCTTTTGGGACAAGAAATTATTAGAAAAATATGGCTTGCGAATTCTCAAACGCAATATGAGCTTTTGTTTTTGTTAGGTTTTTCAGAGAGAGAGAGAGAGAGAGAGAGAGAGAGAGAGAGAGAGAGAGAGAGAGAGAGAGAGAGAGAGAGAGAGAGAGAGAGAGAGAGAGAGAGAGGTATAGCCATATGTGTACTTTTTATACATAAGCATCGACAAACAGCCATACATACGTACACATGCACACATTCTCTCTTGCTGCGATCGCCTGGACGGGAGCCAGAATCCAGACTAAAAAAAGATATATAACTTTCACTTGTCAGGAACTTGTTTGGAGTTTATAGTATTACTTAATCGTGTTTGTTTACATAGAAGTTCCGCCGGCCATTGTTTGGTTATTATGAAGAGTGTAAATTGATAAGGATTGATATGGAAAGGGAAGAAGGTGGGCGGACATGTGAATGATCGGTGGTTGACTTGATAGATACATTGATACATAGATATAGCAGTGGTTATGGGTGATTGTAAGGGAATTTGAAATGAGAAGGAGAGACACATACACATATGGGGAGAGAGAGGGGGAGAGGCAGAGCGAGGAAAGGAGAGAGAGAAAGAGAGAAATAGAGAGAGAGAGAGAGAGAGAGATAGGGGGGGAGGATGAAAGAGATTTAAGGAATAATAGAGACATGATGAAGTTAGAATAACCTGCATCGAGAAAACATGATGAAAGATGAAAGTCCGAAAAAAGCTAGACCAGTCTCGAGAAAAACGAGAACACAGGATGGAAATTAAAAAATGATAATGAATAATACGAATAAGAGGAAGAGGAAGGAGAGCAAAAGATCAAAAGAAGAAGAAAAAAAGGAGGCGAAGGTTAGCAAGAAAGATAGAGGAGGAAGAGGAGGGGAAATGTACAATAATTGAAGTAATGTGAAACAAGAACAAGGAGGCACGGCCGACCAAAAGGCTTCCTGCTCATGTCGTGAGCGGATCGTAGACTTGAAGTGCGTGTCATTTTGTGGCAGCTGCTCGGGCGACACAGGAGGAGGGTGTCGCCTGTTGGACTTGCGTATGGGAATTTGTCTGTGGATTGAGTGGTGACCTGTGCCGAAGGTTGGGAATAGGTTTGTACTTCCAACTCGAACGCTTACAAACGCACTGTCTCTATTTCTCTCTATTTCTCTCTATTTCTTTCTCTCTCTCTCTCTATTTCTTTTTCTCTCTCTCTCTATTTCTCTCTCTCTCTCTCTCTCTCTCTCTCTCTCTCTCTCTCTCTCTCTCTCTCTCTCTCTCTCTCTCTCTCTCTCTCTCTCTCTCTCTCCCCTCCCTCCCTCCCTCCCTCTCTCTCTCTCTCTCTCTCTCTCTCTCTCTCTCTCTCTCTCTCCCTCCCTCCCTCTCTCCCTCCCTCTCTCCCTCCCTCTCTCCCTCCCTCCCTCTCCCTCTCCCTCTCCCTCTCCCTCTCCCGCCCCCGCCCTCTCCCTCTCCCTCTCCCTCTCCCTCTCCCTCTCCCTCTCCCTCTCCCTCTCCCTCTCCCTCTCCCTCTCCCTCTGTGTGTGTGTGTCCTTTGATTTTCACAGATCAAACATAGACGTCATCCATAAGGTTTATTAAGATTATGAGACTTGGAAATCGCTGATTTAATGTCATTTTGCGTAGAATGAGTAGGGGGATACAACTGCGCAGTAAAGACCTTAGGAATTTGCCATCTCTCCGCTTTGGCAGCTGATGTAAATTCCATGACCATCTGCCGCGCCTGTATTTTATTATTTGTTTCTTTTTAATAACCTCTTGGCAGTACTGCATGCGTTAGTTACTACTGCGTGCGCACTCACACGCTTGCATAGTGTGTGTGTGTGTGTGTGTGAACGTGCGCTGCGTAAGTACACTTGCACCCGCCTCAGAAGCACTTTATCGAAGGGTTGTGTTGTTTAAACTTTTTTGACGGCAAAGCCTGTTTTTTTTTAAGGTGTTTGTTTTCCTCTTCCGAGTCTCCTCTCTTGCTTGATTGCAGCAATAGTTGCCATTTTTATTGTCTTTGCTTTTATATGCTTTTAGTATCATTAATTTCTTTGAATTTCGCTTGTTTCTGTTGCTTTTTTGCGATTGATGTTATTAAATTCCTTGTTATTTACTTTTGTAATGTCTTTGCAATTGCTTTTTATACTTTGTCTATTATGTGTAAATTATTTCATTCTTGTGTATGATAGTAGGAGCTTATTTTTGTGTCATCACGTTTTATGTAAACGCTTTATAAAAACATAAACAGTAAGACTGATCGACAGTTGTAATTTTATTTTCAAATTGTGGTGTGTAATTTGCATGTAATAATTTCATAGGCATTGGTGATGAATATGATTTTAAGGTTAAATATCTGAAGAACATATCAATATTTCTGAAAATAACTTGATCGCGGGATAACCTGGAATGAATATTTGATTTCAGAATCACTGCTTACCTTCTCTGACACTTCAGGCGATTAGAGCGGTTTATTCCACCTGGTTTCGGTCTCTTCAGGCTCGATGTGCGGTTCAGTCTGGCAGTTTTTTTTTTTTTTTTTTTTTTTCGTTTTCGTTTTTCTAGCAGACGCGGATGGTTGACGGATTTTTTTTTATGCCCGACTTCAATAGGTCATATCGACGGGCATAATGCCGAGTCGAAGTACTCCCAATAAGGAAAATCAGAAAAGTTGACTTTGGCCATTATCATTTTATAGGAAAAATGTAATTAAGAGATTTCTTTAAAAAAACATACTAGAAGCAAGTTTTTTTTTTATCAATAACATGTAGAGGCAAATATTTGTTCAAAAGCACAGTAGATGCAGAGCTTTATTTTTAACAATTACAAAGCTGAAAATTTATTCAAAAGTAAACTAATGTGTACAAATATTTTGAATGAGACTCGGAGATTGTGAACAACAGCCCTTCAAGAATTCAACCCTTTGGAAGTCCCCGGAGATGTCGCCTGGTGTAGGCCTATGGGGTCGACGAACGAGCGGTCCCGTTTGCCTTCGCTGAGGTCATTCCAGGTCGCCGGGAATGGCCGCCGGGGAGACGTGGCACCGCTCGTCCTCGAAACCTCATCCTCGAACCTCGTCCTCGAACCACACCACCGTGGCACCGCTCGTCCTCGAACCTCGTCCTCGAACCACACCACCGTCCGGTATAGCTTCCTGTCACCGGTCACCCACGTTCGACTAGTTTTGCATGGCTTGTTGCATTATTTTCAGTAGTGGAATGAAAGTGTTATGTTTTTATTATGAAACAGCTGCATATAGCATATATAGCCATACTGTATTTTGCCTGATTTTCTTGCATTTCTTGTTGCTCTTATCTGGTATATTTCTCGTTTTTAAAGTAAACAACTACGATAAATTGACGTTTGTGATTCCTATAGCAGTGATATTTCTAATTTGCATAATATGTGTCGGCATTATCCGTTCGGCCAAAGGTCCGTCCCCAATTAACACGAGGGTCATCAGCCTGCCAGATTTTTCCTTTTCATAGGTCGTGTGTTAGGTTGAGTGTCTCGATTTCCTTGGAATGTGAAAAAAAAAAAAAAATTGTGGCTGTTGTGTCGTCCGGGCAAGGACTTTGACATGTGAGTTGCTTGTCTCTGAAGTATGATTTCCTGCTTATTTTTTCTTCGTTTTAATGGATTTGTGAGCATTATTTCGCTGGCTGACGCTGGAGGTGCCGTCCCTTTCAAGAAATTGCATTCAGAGGGAACTATCTTTTTATGTTGATTTTATTGGTCCTCTAAAGCTTTTCCGGACGGCATTTTTCTCCTTCTCTTTCACCTTCTATTCTTCGTATAAGAGGATAGAGGATAGCTTCATCTTCGTCCCGTAAAGAAACGAAAGGAATTCTTCGGCTTCGGGGTGGAGAGAGGAATGTCAATCGCTCGTTCAAATTAAAGGGAACTAGATCGACGTGAAAGTGACACCCTCTCGCCGCCTCTTCGCGATCTCTCTTCTTTTTTCTTAATTTCTTCGGGGTCTTCCTCTTCCTCGATCTCTCTTCTCTCTTCCTTTTCTCAATTTCTTCGGGGTCTTCCTCTTCCTCGATCTCTCTTCTCTCTTCCTTTTCTCAATTTCTTCGGGGTCTTCCTCTTCCTCGATCTCTCTTCTCTCTTCTTTTTCCTTATTTCTTCGGGATCTTCTTCCTCCTCCTCCTCCTCCTCCTCCTGCTGCTGCTGATGATGATGTTCTTATCCTCTCTTTTGTTCTGTCTTTCTAGTCTGTTCGCTTTGTTTCAGCTCTTTCTCTTGCTCTGACTCTCCCTCCTGTTCCCTTTGCCTTTCAGAAGCATCCAGGACTCGATGACATTTAACAAGGAATTAAAGGGACGTCTTTTAAATCACCAAAAACATCAGGTTTGGAGGTATAAGAATTAATAGGACTTGTGTGTACTGTCATTAATTCTATTTATCTTTTATTTAGATGTACTATGAAATAGCGTGTGTAAGAAGAATGACCATTGTAACAGGTGGAATAAAGTGTGGCTCTTACTTTTGTTTTCTTTGGTCCTCTTCCACCTTCTACTACTTCCCCTTCCCGTTTGTGCTAATTGTATCTCCTGTTTCGCTTACTCCCCCTTTCGTCCAATGCTGATGAAGGTGTTCTTACCTTCCCTTCCATTCTTACCTCTCCGGTGTTCTTACCTTTTCTTCTATTCTTACCTTTCCCTCTGTTCTTGCCTTCCCTTCTATTCTTACCTTCCCTTCTATTCTTACCTTCCCTTCTATTCTTACCTTTCCCTCTGTTCTTGCCTTTCCTTCTGTTCTCTTTGGTTCTTCTCTTCCTTCTCCTACACCGGTTAACACGAGCAGATAGGCAGGTGAAGGTTGGTTCATTTGTGTCCTTACTGAATAAAGCTCTATAGGATTTGAACCAAGAAATCTTTCTAAATGCGTCGGTGAGTAAATGCTTCCACCGCAAGG
>NC_091582.1:5026778-5034278 GCF_042767895.1 Penaeus vannamei
TATATATATATATATATTGATATATATATATATATATATATATATATATATATATATATATATATATATATATACTTTTGCATGTATTATGTACATAGATATAAGTTTTTTATGCTTGGGGTTGTTTCTTGTTTATGGATTGTTCACTACATAAAGACGGCTATTCTTATATTCACCGACTATTTTTACGTTGATGTTATTAAAGGGAAGCTACCTCGATGAAATGCCTCATGGGCAGTTGCTGTCGCTGTTCCTGGTCCTTGTATATCAACAGTTTAATTATTCATAGATATTGGATCGATGCTTAACATGGCCCGATCGCCCATACACACACACACATACAGGCGCATAAACACAAGTACACACCAGCCGCCCCACCTACGCTTTCTCGCGAGCCATCTGGGTAGCCACCTGGGCGCTGTGTGCTACTTAAGGGACCAGCCAGCAACACGGAGCCAGCGCCACTTTCATCCGCCATCTTTGCTGCGGGTTGGTACGTGCGTGCGTGCGCGCATTGCCAATTACGCAGGCGCCTTCCTACGGACGTGGGTAGTTCCGTTAGCTCGTTCGGTATGCGAGTGAGCTAACGATGAGCCTTGGAGAAAAGGCAGCGCGTTTGCAGACTACCAAAGGAAGATGGCACAGCGCTGACTCGTACAAGAAGACAGCTTACCGATCGCCGGGCAGCACAATGAACTGTCGATTAGTAAAGTGAAGGTAGCTTAGTTGCGGGAAGCGCTTCGACCAGTAATGAAGCGAGCGCACCCAGTCGGAGGATAAACGTAGGTCATTTCTGGAAGAGTCGACCAATTATGCATACATTCAGGCCTTTTCCCACCACGCCCAGAAGACAAGGCGGTGGGCGTGCGAGTGAAATGAGAAAGCAAGACGGCCAGCAGCAGGCAGCCAACCGACCAGCCAGAGGGAAAGACGGTAGTTCCAACAGTTCAGTCAGAAACGATGTGGCGAACTAAATACCATTCGGCTCCATTGTGCAGGCGAGAGCACGTTCTTCCAGCGCGTCCAGGCGTGAACAATACACACGTTTTTGGTCTGTTTGTTACCAATTATTCCATTAGCGAAATGATACCCCGCCGAAAAACACAACGCGGCTTTTTGCCTTGTTAAGATGGCGAAAAAAGAAGTACCTCTTCAGAAAAAAAGCAAAAAAAGCGACCCGAAGAAAGGCAAAAACAAACGAAGAAGTCCGTGGACAAAAAGCAGATTTTTGTCGAGTCATCGTGACCCCGCGTCTTTTAAGCAGAGGGGGGAAGAGGAGAGGAGAGGGGAGGGAGGGAGAGAGGGAGAAGGGGAGAGGAGACTGGTGGTTGGGAGGGAAACAAAGTGAAGGAAAAATTAATTAGAAAAAAGAAAATTGTACTCTTAGTCTTTTTCGTAGATTTATGCACGTCCTGTAGGTCAGTAAGAGGAGAAGAAAAGGAGGGAAGAGGCTAAAACGAGAAGAGGAGGACACGAAACGGGGAGCGAAGAAGCAATGGGAAGGAAGCGGAGGAAGGAGGGAATAAATGGGGATTGAGCTTTGATCGGGGGAAATGAGGAGGAAATGAATAAAGCGGCTGAACGATAACACAAGAAGCAGTAAAGAAATAAGAACAACAGAGTACAATAAGGGGGAAGAATAAGATGTAAAGCAAGCATTGTGAAATTAGGAGAGAGAGAGATGTATGAGTGGGGGCATTGCGGTAAGAGCCCCCCTTTCCCCCTTTCTCCCCCTCCAACTCCCCCCTCCCCCCCCCTTGCCCCCCCCCCCGCTCCCAACTCCCTTCACACTCTCACACACAGAACCTTGCTCAAGAAAAGATTAGGGACACGGAGGCTGAGAAGGGCGGAGGATCAGACTTTCTTCTGTTGGGAGAAAACTCTCTCTCTCTCTCTCTCTCTCTCTCTCTCTCTCTCTCTCTCTCTCTCTCTCTATGTGTGTGTGTGTGTGTGTGTGTGTGTGTGTGAGAGAGAGAGTGTGTGTGCGCACGCTCATATTTTATGTAAGGATATGAGCCCATACACGCTCTGGCTCTACAAACACACACACACACACACACACACACACACACACACACACACACACACACACACAAAGCCGAGCCATATATCGCTCAGATCCTGTCTCGCTGGCTCTCTTCGTCTCCAGTACCTCCATTCAAACTCACCTGTCCTCCCACCCTCCTCTCCCTCCCATCCCCCTTCCCCCTTCCCCCTTCCCCCTTCCCCCTCATCGCTCTCTCCCCACAGAAGGAGGGTGCAACATGCGTTATCCAGGTCACAGCCGTAACTCCGCTTTGCCAGGGGATGGGGGACGGAATAGGGAGTAGGGGCAGGAGAGCGGGGTAGGGGTAGAAGGATGGGAAGGGGAGTGGGGTAGGGGCAGGAGGAGGGAGGAAGGGGAGCGGGGTAAGGGTAGAGTAAGGGGAAGGGGTAAGGTTAGGGAAGCAAGGTAGTGGTAGAAGAAGGCGAAGGGGAGCGTGATAGGGGTAGAGGAAGGGGCAGAGACAGGGGAGAAGAAACGAAGAAAGACAAGAAAGGAGAGAGTGAGGGAAGTAAGTAAATGGAGGGAATGAATGGGTAAGGGGGCGGGGGTGCAAAAAAATCAGGAATAAAGGAGTTTTGAGGAGAATGGGAAAGGAGGAAGAGAGGGTTTAGGAGGAAGAGGAGGAGGAGAGAGGCCTTGGAGACCATGTCTTCCTCGTAGGTGATCAAAAATTCATATTTTTTATCATGGCTCTCACGTTATTGTTATCTTAAGTGTAAAGTAATCATTAACGTTACCGATAGCATTATTGGTGTTCTTATCATCATCATCATCATCACGACCTCCCTCCACGCTGTTTCTAGACGTTTGTGTATGCCCTAATTAGCGAATGATTAATTTCTGTTCCTGCAGTTGGTGCTTTCAGTCATTTTGTTATTGATTCAGTTGAGTTATTTAAAAAATGGCATGCTTCTTTTTAAACATTTAGAGCCGTGTGTTATGAAAGAGGGTAATGTATTTGGTGTTCGTCAGTGAATTATTCATTCTGATTATGCTACATCGATCGGCGGCGAATGGGGGTTATTACAATGGCCGGACTTCCAGTTAAAGTTCTCGTCTGGGGATGGCTGCCTGGGCTATCAAGAGGCCTGGGAGGGGGAGGCAGGCAGAGGCAGGCAGAGGCAGGCAGAGGCAGGCAGAGGCAGGCAGGCGCAGGCAGAGGCAGGCAGGCGCAGGCAGAGGCAGGCAGGCGCAGGCAGAGGCAGGCAGGGGCAGGCAGAGGCAGGCAGGGGCAGGCAGAGGCAGGCAGGGGCAGGCAGGGGCAGGCAGGCGCAGGCAGGCGCAGGCTCGTGCACACACTCAAACTCGCATTTGCATTCACACATGCACGCGCACACACGCATACGCGCACGAACTCATTCACAGGGACACACATTCTCACACACACACACACACACATTCTCGCACACACACACACAAACATACACATACACACGCATGCACGCACACACAAACTTAGGAAGATGGAATAAGGGTCGAAACAGATGTATTAGGAGCAGACGAAGATAGAAAGGCGTGGATTAGAAACGCAGAAAAAAATAACAGATCCACGTTAATGGCTCGCAATGCAGGAAGAGAACGATGCAATGTGCGATGTAGATTAGACAGATATTGTTTCCGGTTGCCATACATCTCGTTTTAAAGGAAATCAAGCCATAGCGAGTACGTTAAGGAACTATAAACAAAGCGAGAAGATGTATGGTGGTGATCCTGGGAAGAAATATATACAGTCTGATGATCTTGATGTTGTGGGGTCGTTGGCTTAATGGAGACCGTTTGTTTGTGACTGTTGCTTAGTTTTGAGTTCTGTTTTTGATGTTGGAAATCGATGTTGTGAATATTGATCGGCGACGCACGGCCGGGGACGTGTTTTGCGGGACAGTTAATTTCCTGAGGGAGACAGAACGTTGCAAAATGAATTGATTCTGGAGCCCTGTTTTGAAGGGAATTCTCTCTCTCTCTCTCTCTCTCTCTCTCTCTCTCTCTCTCTCTCTCTCTCTCTCTCTCTCTCTCTCTCTCTCTCTCTTTGTTTCTCGTTGGTTTCTCTCTGTTTTTCATTGCTTTATTTCTGTTTCTCGTTGGTTTCTCTCTGTTTCTCGTTGCTTTTCTCTCTGTTTCTCGTTGGTTTCTCTGTTTGTCATTGCTTTCTCTCTCTTTTCTCGTTAGTTTCTCTCTGTTTTTCATTGCTTTCTCTCTCTGTCTCTCGTTGGCTTCTCTCTCTTTCTCTCTGCTTCTCATTGCTTTCTCTCTCTGTTTCTCATTGCTTTCTCTCTCTGTTTCTCATTAGTTTCTCTCTCACATTCACTCACACTCCTACTCCTAAGCCAAGCGGGGGTCTCCCTTCTCTCTTCCTCACCCTTATCTCCCTCTTCCTCCATCTATCTATCTATATATCTGTGAATCTCCCAGTTCCTCGATCTTTTACATTTAGTTCGGGTTCTTTTCAGTTTACCGATGATAACACTGGTACTTAAGTGTTGAAGGCTAATACTTAATCCCGAAGTAAATTGCGGGCAAGTAACGGCTCGGGTCAGTTGTGTTAAGAAACGTGTTGTGTCGAAGTGATGTCGAGGTATTTTGGAGCGAAGCAAGTCACTCACCGGGACGTGTTCTTACTCATGTCTTCGGATTATGAGGTGATGGAAAAGATATGAAAGGTGCAAGAAGTAATGGTGTAATTTAAAGGTGGTCGTGAAGTTATGAAACCTGATTTTAAGTTGGTAATAAAATAGAATTTAATGTTGTAGTAATGAAATGATAATAGGTAATTTTGAAGTAGTAATGAAATGATCAAAGATGTAATTTAAAGGTAATAATGGCATGAGAGAAATGAAATCTGAAGGTAACCCGGACATGAATGTAAGTAGAGTATTTAGGGAAATGATATTAATGTTACACGGATACGCGTGTACGTTATCATGAAAGACAAGAGCAGAGGAAGTGGGGAGCACGGTGACCCACCTCCCCCCCCTTCCCCTCTCACGCCGACATGGATCCGGGCTCGTTAAAGGTCACCCTCTTAGGGGAGGCAAATATCACCATTGCTTCACTCTTACTTTTGTCTCCACCGTGACATCACCGTTTTCATGTTCACTGCTGAAGTTTCTCTCTCTCTCTCTCTCTCTCTCTCTCTCTCTCTCTCTCTCTCTCTCTCTCTCTCTCTCTCTCTCTCTCTCTCTCTCTCTCTCTCCTTGTCTCGTTTCTCGTGTTACTCCTCACAACTTTCCCTTTTTCTTTTATACATTCCCTCTTCTGTTCACCGATTTCCTTTTTTCTATCTGATTATCCTTTTCCTCCCTTAGTACTCTCCTCATCTATCCCCCCTATCTTCCTTTCTTTCCTCTTTCACTATCTCTTTCACCTTCTCCTTCTGTCTCTACATCTCTCGTTTTTATGAAAATTAGTTTGAAGATTTAGATAGATACTGATTTTATACAACAGGTGATTCCTATTCATTTGTTCCTCTTTAAGCTAAAAACTTCTTAATATAAATCTTAATAAGAATCTATCGGGAAGCTTGACGTGGTGGAAATGAGTAATCCGCTGTGCCTTTAGATTGGACATTGCTATCGACCATGATCGTTGAACCTCCATCTGTGCACAACAGACCCGAAGGCTCGGAAGGTGGGCAGAGAGGTCTGCTGGACCATCATGTTTCTTAGTCTGCAATGTTTGGGTTGAAAAGAACGTTGATAAAATTCGGACCTGGAGAAAGGTACCTGCAGCTCCTGGCTTCGGTTGCAAGCGTCGTGTGTCCTGCGTTGCAGACGCTCCTGGTTCAAGTTTCAGAGACTTGAGATGGGGGACTTGTTGCCTGCGTACTTTGTAGAACGAACAGGAACTGCATCTTCTTGTCGATGCTGTAGAGACTGGGAATGCAGCTGTCTGTCATTATCTGACGTTTTGTGTGACACGAGTCGCTGGGTTCGATTTTGAACCCTGGCGATCAGCTCCACGTATGATAGAGGACAGCAGGACCACACCAAGAGATAGTACTCCATGGTATAGCATGGAAGAGCCTTTGGCATCAAGGAGGAGCGCGGTGCGACGGATGCACGCCAGTTTCCTCGCCGTGTCCTTTGCCATTCCCCTGACGCTGTGTATGGAGGCGAGGCGGCTGTCGATCTCCACCCTAGGATGCTGATGGCGCCGTCGTAGGCGAGGGTCTTGCCGTCCATTATCAGGGCCGGAGTGTGTGCGAAAGGAACCTGTCGTCGCGTTATCAGCGTGGCCTGGGCCGTCGGGGGCGAAGGTGACTTGCCATTTCTTGCCCCTTGCAGTGATGAGTGCCATGATGATACCGAGGTGGTGCTCGATGTCTTTTCGACCTGGGTGGTTACAAAGTACAGTCATCTGCTTAGGCATGGGCATTTAGTATGGGCTGCAGAATCTCCTTGAAAGAGAAATTTCAAAGCAAGGGCCCGATGAGACTACGTAGAGGGACACACCCCGAGTAAAAATTAGGAAGTTGTATGGACAACCACCTGTATTGTCTTGAAGCAGCATCTGCAGTTCTCTTGCTATGCCAAGGTATATGGAATTCTTCCATAAACCTTCTCCAAGATGGATAAGAGGGAGATGGGTCTATAATTCCTTTATGTCTTGCTCATCTTCTTGTAAATGGTCACAGCAGTCTTCCAGCTTTGGTATTTGCAGCATACGTGATTGGAACAGCGTAGCAAGAGATATGACAAGCTGGTCGGCACACGTGACGAGAATATGGGGGATGATCTTGTCGGGTCCCACAGCTTTCGTCACATCCAGATCCCCGACTTGTCTTTTTTTCACTTGCACGTAGAACATGGAGTCGCGATTGATTCATTGATGACAATCTAGGGGCGCCACGTTGGGTTCAGGGACAGTCATTTTGCAGGAGTAACTAACAAGAAGTTCTGCCTTTAGCTTGAGACAGATCCATGTGGCATGTCGAGAGGAGGGGGTGGCATCATCTGGCGCAAAATCCTTGTGTTGATTAATACAACTTTACCAGGATTTACCTCCCACTGATCGGCCAGTCTGCTTGGTCTGCAAGTGCTCCTCCCAGCCCGTGATACCCCCTAATGTGGTTTCTTCATTCTTGAGCAGGCCGCGACTTGGATTTGCACTTTCGGCTTGTGGGTCTACGTTTGTAGCGGATCCAATCCCTGCCTTTATTATCTCCTGCTGCTCTGCAGGGAAGACCAAACCAAGGTTGATCCATCGACCTGGCCTTACAGTCTTCTTGAGGTACGAAGTCTGATTGGAGAATGACTATTCGCCATGGCAGAGCGTGGGTTGGGTCATCCATATCTCCAGCCAGGATGTCTTGTTCTGTTTCCTCCAGGGCATCACGAAGGCCCTGTCAGCCACCTCTGTCCCACCGCCATACTGGACATGTAAACACTTTCTCCCGCAGAGCTCTAATATTGAGGTCGGCGAGCATGGCGTAGTGGTCAGAAGAGCCCGTAGTTCCC
>NC_091582.1:5071778-5079278 GCF_042767895.1 Penaeus vannamei
TACTTGGGAATGCAGATCAGTGCCCCGCAAGAAGCCAGCTGACTCCTCAACGTATATGAGAAATGGTCGACTCGCCCAGATGCATTCAGCTGCACATTCGCGTTTTCTAGAATCAGTTGGACCCTTTTAGATGTTGCTTTTCTCTTCTTGTTGAAAAGGGTTTGAAAATGAAATCATGAAGGATTTCGGAATGTCTTATTTCCTGTTATTCTGTCAGATTAGTTAAAGGGCTGATTGTCTCTTCTGTTGGATACCAAATATGTTCGTGAATTCAGGAATATAGACGACAGCAATAGGGAAAAATCTCATTCCAGTGGTTGCAGTGAGAAGGATTTCGACACAGCAGGAGTCTTTCCTATAATCTTAACTGTGTCCAGAATGTAAACAGCATATAAATGTACAGCGGAGGCATGTAGGTTCTCAACCCCCCCCCCCTCTCTCTGCCTCTCCCCCTCCCTCTCCCACTCCCACTCCCTCTCCCTCTCCCTCTCCCACTCCCTCTCCCTCTCCCCCTCCCCCTCCCTCTCCCCCTCCCCCTCCCTCTCCCCCTCCCTCCCTCCCTCCCTCCCCTCCCTCCCTCCATTTATCCATCCACCTCTGCAAACGCACACGCTTCTGCAAGGTAGTGAGCGTCCGACGGGTTCGACGCTCGGCCGATGTAACACTAGCCTCTATCTGGTCGCTCCCAGGCACGTTTAGGAGTAGCCAGAGGGACAAGGAAGGATAAAAAGTGGAGGTGGGAGGAAAAGGGGGAGAGAGGGAGGTGGAGGAGGGGGGGGGGGAGAGGGAGTTGGGTGGAGGGAGGTGGAAGGGGGCCGGTTGGTTTTTTTTTTCGATTGTATTAAGCACTGGATACCTTGTGCTAGTTCAGTAACTTCTTTGCTGAACAAAGTATATATTTGCATTTAAGTATAAACCAATTTCTTGCTCAAGGTTTCACATGCATGTTCAGCATATGATCATACATACACACATAAGCATACTCTCATGAGAATATGTTGGGGTTGAGAGAGAGAGAGAGAGAGAGAGAGAGAGAGAGAGAGAGAGAAGAGAGAGAGAGACAGAGAGTGAGCGAGAGAGAGTGAGAGAGAGAGAGAGAAAGCACAGAGCAGAGGCAAACATACACAGACAGACTGAGAGAGCGGGAGGGGGTAGGAGAGAGAGGGAGGAAAGTAACAAGAGGGGAAAAAGAGTGAAAGGAAAGAGTGATAGAAAGAGAAAGGGAGAGGGGAGGGAAGGAAGATGATAAAAGAGAGTAATGGGGAGGAAAGGAGGAGGAGGAGAAAAATTGAGAGGGATGGTGGATGAGAGAGGGAGAGGGATGGAGGATGAATGGAAGAGAGAGGGAGAGGGATGGAGGATGAATGGAAGAGAGAGCGAGAGGGATGGAGGACGAATTGAAGAGAGAGGGAGAGGGATGGAGGATGAATGGAAGAGAGAGGGAAAGGGATGGAGGACGAATGGAAGGGAGAGAGAGAGAGAGGGATGGAGGACGAATGGAAGAAAGAGAGAGAGAGAGGGATGGAGGACGAATGGAAGATAGAGATAGAGAGGGATGGAGGACGAATGGAAGAAAGAGAGAGAGAGAGGGATGGAGGACGAATGGAAGAAAGAGAGAGATAGAGGGATGGATCACGAATGGAAGAGAGAGAGAGAGAGAGAGGGATGGAGGACGAATGGAAGATAGAGATAGAGAGAGAGAGAGATGGGGAGGGGGCTTGGCAGGGCAGAATGTCATACGTTAGGTCGTATTCCTGTGAACGTGTCCTCTGTTACGGTACCGCACACAACGAATGCATTGTTATTACCTTCGAATCAACGGCGTTCTTGCCGATGGCCGTCACCATCACACTATTTTTGTTGTATAGCTCATTAAAAGTAACCGATAAAGCTAGTGTGACATGGCGATATTGCCGTTGGTCTTCATAATCACCGTCTTTCTATTTCTTTCTAGATGATTATTAGCAGATTATTCTCCTCCATAACTGCTCCAGTGGAAGACGGAGCTGAACAGTTAGGTTAACCTTCCCGGGGAATGCAGTGTCATAGACGTGCGTGCGTACGTGAGCGCCCTGAATTATGCATGTTGTTATGTCATGGGTATGCATCTGGCGTGCGAGGAGAGTGTCCGTATTGCTTGTGACTTTGCATGTGATGCCTTCATAGGGCGTGTGGCTTGTAAATATTTTATATATATATATATATATATATATATATATATATATATATATATATATATATATATATACACATACATGCATGCATACATATATACATACATACATAATGTATGTATGTATATATGTAAATATTTGATTCATATATGAATATGCATATATATATATGTGTGTGTGTGTGTGTGTGTGTATGTATGTATGTATGTATATGTGGAGTGGTTAGATGGGGACCCTTCGCCATCTGATACATTTTTATTCAGCGATTCGTTTGATGAAACGAACGATTTTTGTCAAATAGAAATTATGTGTTTCGTTGCTGTTCGTTTCTCTCAAGAACCAAACTTGGTCATAATGAATAGACAGGGAAGATAAACAGATTGTAGATGTTAGGAGACCCTGAAATCTGAGAAAAATCGAAGGCAGTGTAAGAGATCAGAGGGAATGGAGGGAGAGATGAAATAAGAGAGAGAAAAAAAAAACAAGGACACGAGAGAGAGAGAGACAGGGGTGAAAAAACGGAAAGGTTAGTGGATTGTTAAGGTACAAACACCGGTGCTGGGAGGTCAGGAGAGGATAAGCGTGCGGTAGAAAAGAGGGAGATAAGTGGAAATGGAAGAGACCGGAAAACAGAAACAAGGACAAACAGAGAATGATTGAGGAGAAACGGCGAGGTTTATAACAAGAAGAAGAATAAAAGAAGAAAAACTAAAATCGCAGATATGCAAGGAGACATTAAAGCGATATAGAAATGAAGGCCAAAGAGAATGGTAGATGTAGATAAAAGGGAAATGCGTCAGGGCAAAGGAGGCGTGGAGAGGGGCAGCCGATATGCAATCTCCGATATGACACCCAATTACGGGTTCGAGGGGGAAGGGTGTCGGATAAAAAAAAGCAATAACGCTATCAGGACGAGATAACACAACGACCCACCTTAGTTTCTCCCGTGACAACCACCCTCGCGCGTCGGGCCCTCGCTATTAGGGCTCTATCAGGTGAACTACGGCTTCGGCGCGGTCAAAGGAGCCCCTTTTTTTTATTCATCCGTTTAATGATTTACTTCTAGATTAAGAGCGGAGCCGCCGTCGCTCACGAAAGGTCAAAAGAGAATGAAAATCTGCGGGTCTGTTCCTCCCGCTCCTGGAAAAGGTCACGGGGAGATCCGGGCGGAGCGGGCGCGATTCGCTGCCGCCGAAGGGGAGTGGGGACGAAGGCAACTCAGAGGAAAGGAAGGAATAAGGAAGGGTAAAGGAAGGAATAAGGAAGAGTAAAGGAAGGAATAAGGGGAATAAGGAAGGATGATCGATCACTGGAGTAATGATAATGATGACAATGACATTGATGTTGATGATAATATTCATAACCATAACCATAATAAAATAGTAATAATGATAATGATGACTAAGACATTGATGATGATTAATTATCATAACCATAACCATGATAAAAGAAATAGTAACAATGATGATGATCATGATTATTATAGAAATGACGATAATGATGATAATTGTGGTGAAATAGCTGAAATGAAAAAAAATTAAGTCGAAAAGTTTTAACTATTAGTTACGGTAGTAACAATAATGATATCGATAATGACGATGATGATGTTAGTAATAATTATTATGACTAGTAGTAATAGCCGTACTGATGATAATAGTGACCATGATGACAATAACGGTAATAATAAAGTATGAATGTCTAATACTTACGAATGAAAAATGTAAATATTATACCAATAAGTTAAAATGGACATTGACATAATGGATTTACAGTTCATTACGTTACTATTACCTTCCGCTTCGCAATTAGAGATTGACTAACCATTAATCAGACGCAGGAATTAGGAAACGAACCGGCCCGCCTTTCAGAGAGAGCTGGTAGCATTGGACAGACAAACGAGGGCATCTGCTTCCCGAACGAGTAATCGGCGAGGAGGGAACGAACGCTGGCTCCGAGTGCATTCGCGCATGCGTAAGAAAGGGGGGGGGGGGCGCTGGGGATGCTTCGCCGGTTACTCACGCGCCCGCCGGTATGCCACGTCAGGGCTCACGCTTGCAGGCATCTCTCGCGCCGGGGTATGAGTGCACGCGTTGGGCACGATGGCTCACGCACGCACTCACTCACGCACTCGCTCGCTCGCTCACTCACTCGCTCACGCGCTCACTCACTCACTCACTCACTCGCTCACTCACTCACTCACTCACGCACTCACTCGCTCACTCACTCACTCACTCACTCACTCACTCGCTCACTCACTCACTCACTCGCTCACTCACTCACTCACTCACTCACTCACTCACTCACTCGCTCACTCACTCACTCACTCACTCACTCACTCACTCACTCGCTCGCTCACTCACTCACTCACTCACTCACTCACTCGCTCGCTCGCTCACTCACTCACTCACTCACTCACTCACTCGCTCACTCACTCGCTCACTCACTCACTCACTCGCTCACTCGCTCACTCACTCGCTCACTCACTCGCTCACTCACTCACTCACTCACTCACTCGCTCAGAAACGCTTATAGATTGTTCGAATGCTTGGATGCGTATACAAGCACGTGGGTACGCGTTTCGTGGAAATGTATAGGTGGCGTGTTTTTAGTACGTGGCTGAATGGGGATGCACCCGCGCGCACTTATTGCAATTAAAGGTGATTTAGCTTTGGACTGTGCTTTCTTTTTTTCATCTGAAGTCTCTTTTTACTTTTTCTTTTCTCTCTCTCTCACGTTATCGTCGTCGTTATCGCTCCTGCTCCTGTTTCTTTTTTTTGTTCCTCTTTCCTTCCTCCTCTACTCCGTCTTTTTTTTTCTTCCTGTTCCCCCCCCTCCTCCCATTTTTTTCTTCCCCTTCCCCCTCTCCTCCTCCTCCCCCCCCTCCTCCTCCTCCTCCTCCTCCTCCTCCTCCCCATCTTCTTCCTCCTCCTCCTCCTCCCCATCTTCTTCCTCCTCCTCTTCCTCCTCCTCCTCCTCCTCCTCCCCCCTATCCTCCTCCTCCTCCCCCCTATCCTCCTCCTCCTTCTCCTCCTCCTCCCCCCCTATCCTCCTCCTCCTCCTCCTCCTCCTCGTACCCCCCCATCCTCCTCCTCCTCCTCCTCCTCCCCATCCTCCTCCTCCTCCTCCTCCTCCTCCCCATCCTCCTCCTCCTCCTCCTCCCCTCCATCCTCCTCTTCCTCCTCCTCCTCCTCCTCCTCCTCCTCCTCCTCCTCCTCCTCCAAGGTAGTAAAAGTCCCCGCAACCCGTTCCTCAGAGCTGACAGGCATCGGCGTAACAGGATACGGCTTGACGGCATGGTCGGCCAGGATCGCTGTCGGGTGGATAGTGCAAGCGCCCTGCATGATAGGGGGGGATAGGGGGATAGGGGGAGTTAAGGGGATAGGGTGGTGCGTCCTGCGTGATAGGGGGAGGGGGAGGGAGGGGGATGCCGTACGCTCGTTTGTCTCTTTCGTCGTCGTCGTTGTTGTTGTTGTTTTGTTGTTGTTTTGGGGGGCAGAGTAGATTTCTGTGGTTGCTGTTTTTTTTTCTTTGATATTCTTTTGAAGGGTAGTTATGTTTGGTTATCTGTTGTTGTCGTGGTAGTTCGTTTTCGTTTTCTAGTTGGTTCATTCTCCTTCTTCAACACCTATCTTCTTCTGTTACCATCTCCTTCCCTTTGCTTTTCCTCCTCTTCCTTCTCCTCTGCCAATAACACTACCTCTACTTCCTGCTCTCCCTCTACCATCATCTCTTCCTTCTCTTTCATTACCACTACCTCTTCTTCCTGCCCTTCCTCTACCGCCATCTCTTCCTTCTCCACTTCCATTTCTTTCATTACCTCTACCTCTTCTTCCTGTCCTTCCTCTACAGCCATCTTTTCCTTCACATCCTCTACCAGTACCTCTTCCATCTCCTCTTCGTCTACGACCATCTCTTCCTTCTTTCTACTCTTTCCTTACCACTACCTCTTCCTCCACCATTCTTTCTTCTCCTCCACAATCATCTTTTCGTCTACCACTTCATTTTCCTTCTCTTCCTCTACTACTACCTCTTTCTCCCTCTCTTCCACCATCACATCTATCCTCCTCCATCTCCTCCTCCTCTTCCTCCACCATCACATCTATCCTCTTCCCCCTCCTCATCTTCCTCCACCATCACATCTATTCTCCTCCTTTTCCTCCTCCTCCTCCTTCCACCATCACCTTTTCCTCCTCCTCCCTCCTTCCTCCTCTACCTCCACCATCACCTCTTCCTCCTCACCCTCCTCCCTCCTCTACCTCCTCTACCTCCTCCATCACTTCTTCCTCCACCCCCGTCCCGCCACTCCCCCCCCCCCTCGCCCCCGGTACCCTTCCCGTCCCTGACTGCGAGTCAGTCCGCCGTCCAAAGCTATTTATTAAGCAAGAATTTTCCGCTCGGTCGGACGGGTATTTCGACATTCGATTTCTTCCGCGGCGAGTTCATGGCAAAGGCCGTGAAGCGGACAATAACATGTCGCATGTGCACGAAGGCGCTGTCGAGAGTCCTGCGGTTACGCTGGTTCTTCATTTGCATCCGGGACCCATTGTAGGGAAGGTCTGGGCTGCATTGCTGAGTATGCCGGGCTCTGTTGCAACTGTATCTGGAAGCGGAGTTGATTTGGATTGTTGAAGGGCGGTTGAAGTTTGGCTTTTCTCGAAGATTCGAAGAGGATTCCATCATTTCGAACGTTGATGTGTAGTGTATGATCATACTTTCAGAACTGTAGACTGCACTGCATGTAATAATGGGCAATGGTTGTAAAGAGCGGCACTGGTGTATAAGGTGAAAGTGGACAGTATAGAAATAGACGAAGCTAATGCAGACAGAAGCGGTAGAGAGAAAAAAAAGGAGATAAGGACGAAATTTAAACTCGACGCCAAACGGGTGTGGCATAGAGGCCTTACCTACTGCCCATTTTACCGTTTGTATGCGAGTCATTTGCATGGAGGGGGCCGACCTTATCGAAGCGGCGAGTGTCTTGAGAAACGACCTTTTTTTTTTTTAGGGTTGCAGGTTCTTGGGGTTACTTGCTTCTCTCGATGCTGTGTGAGTGCCGGTGAATGTGTGAGTGTGGAGGGGAATGAGGCAGACAGCGGGTCTACTTGGCTACAGTGGGGGAAGAGTGCGAGAGGAGTGTGGAATGTGTGAGTGGGGTGAGTTCGTGGAAGTGGTGAGTAATACTTGGCTATAGCGGGGAATGAGTGTGGAAGAAGCATGTAATGTGTATGAGATGAGTGAGTTTGTGGGTGTAATGAGGGTGTTTGTGAGTGCATGATGATAAACGAGTGTGGATGTGTAGGTAATTTTTTTTAGATAAAATAAGAAT
>NC_091582.1:5094278-5096778 GCF_042767895.1 Penaeus vannamei
GTCGAGACTTTTTTCTTCATTGGTATTTCTTCGTGTAGGGGGGGAGGAGGGGGAAAGGGGGAGGAGAAAGAGGAGGGGGGTGAGTATACGCGCTATGAATATATATTCGTCTGTTGCATTAGGAGAGTGTTGCAGCGTTTCCGTCTGATTCGTTGCGGTTCGTCTGACTTGCGCCTTCATTCAGGACCTCTCTTCGCCTGAACGCACGCACGAACGCACTCGCATTCTTCCTCTTCGTCCCAGCTCCTTTCTTCCTCTTCGTCCCAGCTCCTTTCTTCCTCTTCGTCCCAGCTCCTTTCTTCCTCCGATGGGGTCAAACGGTCTCGGGGGATGACGTCACAAGTGCGTAAGAAAGAGAGAAGAGGCGTATTTGGGAACAATTTTTTTTTTTCGTCTTCTCTGTTCCCCATCCCTCATTTTCTCGTCTTCTCTATTTCCAAGCGCCTATTTTCTCTTCTTCTCTATTCCCCATCCCTCATTTCTCGTCTTCTCTATTCCCCATCCATCATTTTCTCGTCTTCTCTATTCCTCATCCCTCATTTTCTCTCTATTCCCCATCCCTCATTTTCTCGTCTTCTCTATTCCCCATCCCTCATTTTCTCGTCTTCTCTATTCCCCATCCCTCATTTTCTCGTCTTCTCTATTCCCCATCCCACATTTCTCGTCTTCTCTATTCCCCATCCCACATTTCTCGTCTTTTCTATTCACCATCCCACATTTTCTCTTCTCTATTTCCCATCCTTCATTTTCTCTTCTCTATTTCCCATCCTTCATTTTCTCTTCTCTATTTCCCATCCTTCATTTTCTCTTCTCTATTTCCCACCCCTCATTTTCTTGTTTTCTCGTCTTCTCTATTCCCTATCCCACATTTTCTCGTCTTCTCTATTCCCCATCCCTCATATTCTCGTCTTCTCTATTCCCCATCCCTCATTTTCTCGTCTTCTCTATTCCCCATCCCTCATTTTCTCGTCTTCTCTATTTCCCATCCCTCATTTTCTCGTCTTCTCTATTCCCCATCCCTCATTTTCTCGTCTTCTCTATTCCCCATCCCTCATTTTCTCGTCTTCTCTATTCCCCATCCCTCATTTTCTCGTCTTCTCTATTTCCCATCCCTCATTTTCTCGTCTTCTCTATTCCCCATCCCTCATTTTCTCGTCTTCTCTATTCCTCATCCCTCATTTTCTCGTCTTCTCTATTTCCCATCCCTCATTTTCTCGTCTTCTCTATTCCCCATCCCACATTTCTCGTCTTCTCTATTCCCCATCCCACATTTCTCGTCTTCTCTATTCCCCATCCCTCATTTTCTCTTCTCTTTTTCCCATCCCTCATTTTCTCGTCTTTTCTATTCCCCATCCCACATTTTCTCTTCTTCTCTATTTCCCATCCCGCATTTTCTCGTCTTCTCTATTCCCCATCCCTCATTTTCTCGTCTTCTCTATTCCCCATCCCTCATTTTCTCGTCTTCTCTATTCCCCATCCTTCATTTTCTCGTCTTCTCTATTCCCCATCCCTCATTTTCTCGTCTTCTCTATTCCCCATCCCTCATTTTCTCGTCTTCTCTATTTCCCATCCCTCATTTTCTCGTCTTCTCTATTCCCCATCTCACATTTCTCGTCTTCTCTATTCCCCATCCCACATTTCTCGTCTTCTCTATTCCCCATCCCTCATTTTCTCGTCTTCTCTATTCCCCATCCTTCATTTTCTCGTCTTCTCTATTCCCCATCCCTCATTTTCTCGTCTTCTCTATTCCCCATCCCACATTTCTCGTCTTCTCTATTCCCCATCCCACATTTCTCGTCTTTTCTATTCACCATCCCACATTTTCTCTTCTCTATTTCCCATCCTTCATTTTCTCTTCTCTATTTCCCATCCTTCATTTTCTCTTCTCTATTTCCCATCCTTCATTTTCTCTTCTCTATTTCCCACCCCTCATTTTCTTGTTTTCTCGTCTTCTCTATTCCCTATCCCACATTTTCTCGTCTTCTCTATTCCCCATCCCTCATATTCTCGTCTTCTCTATTCACCATCCCATATTTTCTCGTCTTCTCTATTCCCCATCCCATATTTTCTCGTCTTCTCTATTCCCCATCCCATATTTTCTCGTCTTCTCTATTCCCCGTCCCATATTTTCTCTTCTCTATTTCCCATCCCTCATTTCTCGTCTTCTCTATTCATCATCCCACATTTTCTCGGCTTCTCTATTCCCCATCCCCAATTTTCTCATATTATGTTCCTCTTCCCTCATTTTCTCATCTCATATCTCGCCCTTTCCCTCCTTTTCTCATCTTATCTTCCTCTACTCTCATTCTCTCATCTCATGTCCCGCCCTTTCCTTCTCTTTCTCATCTTCCTCACTCCCTTCCCTCCTCTTCTCATCCTTTTCCCTTTCGATCATCTTCCTTATTCCCATTCCTCCTCCTCTCATCTCATCTTTCTCATTCCCTTCCATCCTTGCCTCATCATCTGCCCATCCCCTTCCTCTCTTTTTCATCTCCTCATC
>NC_091582.1:5106778-5112343 GCF_042767895.1 Penaeus vannamei
GTTTTTTTTTGTCTTCATCACCCGTTGTCCGTTCTATTTTTTCGTGAATACTTCGACTCCTGTTGTCTCCTCTCGTGGTACACTTTTAACTTGCGTTTGGAGGGATGAGGACACACGCTGCTCCATTCCTCCCAGTGAACCATTTCGTTGTTCAGAGCACCAGGCCCCTATGCTCCAGGTCATGTTTAGGAAGTCGTCTGGTCTTCCTGCGTATGTTCAGCGTAGATCATGTACATTTTGGGACTTGATGGTCTTTACATGCTTTGTTCCTCGTTACCTTTCGTTCGCTGTGAGTGGTTCTCGGCGTGTGGCGAGGGCATTACCGCTAATTCCCAGTCGACTGTAGCGAGTACGGGACTTCAGCTACATACTTTTTCACTTGGTTCCTCTTGTGATTGCAGTTTTCCATAGGTGCATTTTCACAAACCACCACCTTATTCGACTTCTTTGGATACGAAAAAGTCCTAGTTTTCCTTTCGTAATTCTCCCAGCAGAAAGAATGACAGCAGGGCAATTTTCTGTTTCCATCTCCGTGTCCCCGAGTCCTCCGAGAGTCTCTGCCGAGTTCCTTCGTGTCTTGTTGGGTTCCCGAAGTCCAGTCCCGCGTCGGGTCGTGCGTCACGGGGCGGTCGGGTCGTGCCAGTTCGGATCCGTTTTTTTTTCTTCTCTCTCCTTCTTTAGTGCAAGGTCAGTCGGTCTCGGGCGCTTCTTGCCGGGTTCTGGCTCGTCTCCCCACTCTCTCGATTTCTTTTTATGAATCTTGCTGTTTATTCCTCTACTGTTTATAGAAGTATGTACACATATTTTTCTCTTTATCTGTCTACTTATTGTACTTATATACACACATGAGAGAGTGACAGACAGACTTAGAGGAAGGGAGGGAGAGGGAGAGAGAGAGAGAGACAGAGGCAGGTGCATATACATTTTTACACAGTAATAAATATTCGAGTGGATTTCGACAGTTGTGAATGATTTTTCGTAGCTTTCACACACGCGGAAAACCTTGGGAAACGACGATAGGGAAAATTTCGTGAGGGTTCATGCGGTTCTTCGAAGGCGTCGCGCAAGAGAGCGAGAGTGAGAGCGAGTCAAACAGGATCATTCCCCGGGTTGCCTGACTCGTTCTCATCGCCACTTCTCATTTCTGTATTTTCATTTTCACTGATTTGTGCTTTGTATATATTTGTGTGTATTTTTCGATGATGTGTATTTTGTTTTATTATTTTTTATACAAGTTTCTTCTTTGTATGTATTTATATACACATCTTCCTTTTTTTTGCATTTTTCATAATTTTTTTTAGATATATGACTGGTGTAATTGTCTCAAGGAAAGTAGGAAAAGTACAGACGTGTCGGTGACGTAGAAATGGGTGATCGTAGCTTCGAACTGGATCGATCTCTCGCATTAGTGTCAGCCATTGTATTGTCGATGCATTTTGCAACAAGCACGGGGAAGCATCTCTGCACATTTACGTATTCACTTATTCACATATCCCGCTGTTCCCTTTTCCCTCTCCCCACTCGCATCCCCCTCCCTCCATCATTACCCTAATCCCCACATATACTCCCTCTCCCCACATCCCCAGTCATTCCCCACATACCCCCCTCTCCCCACATCCCCACCCCTCCCTCATTCCCCACATACCCCCCTCTCCCCTCATTCCCCACATACCCCCCTCTCCCCCTCTCCCCCACCTAACCCCCTAATTCCCAACATACCCCCTCTCCCCACATACCTCCCTCTCCTCTCATTCCCACATACCCCCCTCTCCCCAACCCCCTCATTCCCCACATACTCCCTCTCCCCACATACTCCCTCCCCCCTCATTCCCCCACATACCCCTCTCTCCCCTCATTCCCCACATTCCCCTCTCTCCCCTCATTCCCCACATACCCCTCTCTCCCCTCATTCCCACATACCCCCCTCATTCCCCACACCCCTCATTCCCCACATACCCCCCTCTCCCCTCATCCCCTGCCTCCTCCCTCCCCCCCGCCTCCCCCACCGCGTCACGCCCTCTAGTGCGAGAGACTCACCCGTCGCTCTTGACCTTTCTGGGGAAACGTCCTGTTGAAGGGAGGCCTTGGAGCTCGTGGGCGCGCGGGCGGGCATAGGTATCTGGTTGCATCTGAACTAACATCAGTTTTGACGTTGGGGGTTCCGCGGGGGGTGGGGGTGGCGGGGGTAGGAAGGGGGGCCTTGCGGTTAGGGGCTAAAGTCTTCTACGGAGGGGAGTGGAAGTGGGCGTGGAAGGGAGACGACGCTATGCTTGGGCGGGGTGGGCGTGGAAGGGAGACGACGCTATGCTTGGGCGGGGTGGGCGTGGAAGGGAGACGACGCTATGCCTGGGCGGGGTGGGCGTGGAAGGGAGACGACGCTATGCTTGCTTTTCGCTGAGTTGGCTTTGCGCGTGCTTGCTCTGGCTCTGCGTTAGGGGGAGGGGGTTTGAACCGGCTTCTGTGTTTTGTATTAGTCATTGCCGTTGTCAGTGGCATGATCAACGTTATTAATTTATTGTATGTCGTATTTTAGATCGATGCTGCATTTTCTTCTATTATTAAGATTAGTTTCTCTCTCTAAAAAAAATAGCTTTAGAATGAATAATGTTGAAATGCGTGACTTAATCTGTCTGTCTATATATCTAGGTGTGTGTGTGTGTGTGTGTGTGTGTGTGTGTGTGTGTGTGTGTGTTTGTGTGTGTGTATGTATATGTATATGTATTTACCTATTATATAATCATAAAAGTGTGCATATGTTCGAAATATTTCTATCAAATGTCGACACACCAAGTATTCTCAGGTATATTTTAGTTGAATCCTTCCGAATCTCAGTCAGCTGACAGCCACAGATCATGGTAGTATTTTCGATAAACTGCATTCAGGGGCCCATTGTGCTTGCTGCATTGTGCTTGCGTCGCCTCCGAAGCCTCAGCCTTGAATTGCAGTGTCGCTTTGACGTGGATCGCGGGGGATGAAAGCGAGTGAATGACGAGCCAACGCTTCTCTTCAATTCGGCGCTTCGGGATTAGTTGCTTTCTGGTGTGTACTTGAGTTCGGGTTATTTTTAGGTTTTGTTCTTTTTTTTTTGAGATGTATATTTTCCCCTTTTTTTTCCTTGTTGTTTTCTTCTTTTTTTTCTTATTATTAAAAAAAAACGAAGAGTAGAATTAAATCGGGCAATCGGTTAGCTTAAGGCCTTAACTTTTCTGTTTCTAGATGCCCATTACGTCTTTCCCATTCTTTGTGGTCGCATTTAGGTTTTTTTTACCTAAGTATTTTTCCCTTCCTTTCTATGACTGAGTATCGTAATCTTCCGTTTTATTTCGTTTTGACCTCTTCTTTCCTTTCTTTTTATTTGGTATGAGATAATTCGTGTTAGTCTGTAGTTCTGCTTTGTGTTTTTAATAACGGAGAAGGGCGGCCGAATTCAAGCTGTTTTATCTATTCATTTATTGATTCATATATGCAAAGCCTTGTATCAAACATCTTACTTTTAATGGCTGATATTACCTATGCGTCTATATTTATGTATCTAGGTCTGTAAGTTCCGTAGATCTTTTGGTTATTTTTCTTTCTCCGTTTTCGATCTCCTCCTTTTCCTCCTCCACCTCTCCTTCTCCCACATTCGTCCTCCTGAATTTTTGTTTTACTCCGACGTCGTGCTCTTCCTTATCACCTCGACGGCAATTACCTGGGGGGGTAGGGGTGGGGGGGAGGCGCCGTCCCTCTCCGCCCGCCGCTCGACCTTGAGTACGAAGAATTTGGGCGCGATGTCAACACAGTTATGAGCGGAATTCGAGAAAGTTCCATCATCTTGACATTGAAGCGACGCGGACTAGGGGCAGGGGGGGGGAGGGGGACCGAACACCTCTCCTTTTTTTTGTGTGCGCTCGGTTCCGAAGGCAGCGCGACGCCCCCGGGAGGCGAGGGCCCGAGAAAGGAAAAGTGGCCGGCGCTGAAAATGAAAGGAGTTGGTTTTTGGTTGCGGCCGCGAAAATGCCCTCGATTTGCCAGCGGTGACGCCCCGGCCGCCTGCAGCTGGTGGGAAGGTTAGGGGCACTGGGGCAGGCCGGGGCGGGGACGGGAGCGCGGGTTGCGGGAAGGTTTGAGGCACATATATGGTTGTGTGTGTGTGAGTGTGTGAGTGTGTGTGTGTGTGTGTGTGTGTGTGTGTGTGTGTGTGTGTGTGTGTGTGTGTGTGTGTGTGTGTGTGTGTGTGTGTGTGTGTGTGTGTGTGTGTGTATGTGTGTGTTTGTTTGTTTGTTTTCATGCACACGCGAACGTATGGATAAGCACTCTACTGCGTTGATACAATTTTCAAAAAGACCTGAAGATGGAATCCAGGAGGATTTCGAAACTGTTGTATCTTTTATTTCAATAAATCTGGTTAGTGCAATAAGTTTTTTTTCTGCCATTTATGTCTATATTTTTTCTTTTTATATATGTATGTACAGAGAAGGGAGATGTAAGAGGAGAAACTGTTGGCAGGGACCAACTCTCTACTTCTTTCTCCCCGAAAGAGGTAGAGAGACAGGATACCTTATTACATTTTTATGTTATTCATTATATTCTTCTGTTCTTCCTCGTGCATCCGTAGTTCCTTCCTGTATCTGTTATTCTTATGATCGACTCTTGTCCCAGTCAGCTGTTAAACAACCCAAACACACTGTTACTGCTGATCTGATTTGCGAATCTCATCGACGCCATCGATATGGTGTGTGGTATAGCCTAGAAACAACTTTTTCAGCAAGGAGAGTAGAGTAACTTTTTGTTAACTGGCCTGTGAAAAGGGCATGCCGTATGGGTATGCAGAACACAGGTATAAATCATTAATTTGTTGGTTCAGAATGGTACTCGAGAAAAGTTGCAAATATAGGTCATTCATTGGTTGATTGAGAATGGTACTAGACAATTAGGAAAATGACAGTCTTGAAACAAAAGGAAAAGGGTGCATGTTCCCGTTTTATTGTTTGTATTTGACGGCCCTGGAAAAAAAAATCTACACCTTTTGGAATATCAATACTTTCTAGAATTCCTTTTGTGGAGGTTGGAGTACACAGATCTGGGCAACTATTCTTGACAATCATACGATGGGAGATTTGCTAGTCTGTGGGTAAGTCTCAAGGCCCTCCCTTTCTCTCCCCTCACTTTGCCTTCCAGCCTCCCTCATTCCCTCTCCTTTCCAGCCTCCCTCATTCCCTCTCCCTTCCAGCCTCCCTCATTCCCTCTCCCTTCCAGCCTCCCTTATTCCCTCTCCCTTCCAGCCTTCCTCATTCCCTCTCCCAACCTCCCTCATTCCCTCTCCCTTCCAGCCTCCCTCATTCCCTCTCCCTTCCAGCCTCCCTCATTCCCTCTCCCTTCCAGCCTCCCTCATTCCCTCTCCCTTTCAGCCTCCCTCATTCCCTCTCCCTTCCAGCCTCCCTCATTCCCTCTCCCTTCCAGCCTCCCTCATTCCCTCTCCCTTCCAACCTCCCTCATTCCCTCTCCCTTCCAGCCTCCCTCATTCCCTCTCCCTTCCAGCCTCCCTCATTCCCTCTCCCTTCCAACCTCCCTCAATCCCTCTCC